>NC_031498.1:6294776-6299804 GCF_000237925.1 Schistosoma mansoni
GACCTGCATTTCATCCAACCCATAAAGCCATCAATAACCCGTCAGGTAGGTTTGCAACTCCCCGCACATTCCAACTTCGGCTTCCAGGACAGATGGGTGGAATTCTTCATTAAGCGGAGGACCAGCTGGCAACTATGAAAAATACTAAATCTCCACAAAACCCCTTCTGATAATTAATATATGAAATTATTAAACCAATCAAGGCAGTTTATGAGTCGATGACAGCAGTGAAAAGTACAAATTGACAGTGTGGTGACAGGTGTACTAGTTGTGATAGGAATAATAAAGGTTTGAACTAATGTTACATGATGGGAAATAGGTCAATGATTAGAAAAAGTATAGACACTGAAATAACATTCATAAAAGTTATAAGATTACGTAATAAGAAGTGTTCAGACAATTGGACCGTGCAACGTATATTTGAGAAGAAAAGAAAATGATGGGAGGGTGTGAATAAAAATAAATGAAGAAAGAGTATGGAAAATAATAATAAATAAGATCATTTATTAAGGCTAAGGGAGAGATAAAGGTGTTACAAACTTCTTATAAACGCAAAGACTCCGATTGTTGACTCGAATTCATATAGCTTCTGCTATGTGTAAGAGATGAGACCGAGCCCAATAAGGAAAACTAGTAGGAATACGATAAATAACTTTAAATGACTTATTTCTGTCTACTGCATGACCGCTGTCGATCAGGTGTGATAGAACCGAGATGCATATTGTCTTGTCAGTACCTTTTCCTAACCACGAAGGTAGGTGGTCACTAACTCTTTGGTTCAGTTGCCTGGTAGTGAGCCCAATATAGCTTTCACCACAGCTGAATTCATAGATACACATAGATGTGGCACAACTAGGTAACGTATCCCTCAGTTGAGGAATTAACATAGATCGGGCAGAGTACGATAGATAGAGGTTGACTGCATTCGACGTTCTCTTGACTGCTCTAGTCAGTCTATCAGGTAGCACATTACCAGCTACATTTCCATTGAATTGCAGCTTCAGGAAGATAAGTTTCTTACTTGCCGTTGATGTCTCTATTTTCTTGTTTGTCACATGATTGTTACATGGTTAGTTTAATAATTTCGTATATGCATATAAATATTACTGTATATTAGAGTAAAGCCTAATGAGAATCTAATTGAAAACATTATTGTTCGCTTAGATATGTTTTTTTTATAAAAATAATCAAATTTGATTTTACTATGGTGCTCACTAAATAAATGTTCAAACTAATTCAAAATATTTCAACGAAATATTTATCAAAATAGTCAAACTTTATTTTGACCGTAGAATGATGCCAATTTTTTTGTGTAAGTTAAACTTTGGTTAAATCGTAGTGTGACATCGAATGATTGAACTATAAAAATTGTATAATGTCATTTTTATCTGTTTTTATCTAAACAAATCCATGTTTATTGCATTTTTTGAAGATATTCGCCTAAAATTTTAGGGCGAAATGTTTATAAAATACTAAGGTCAACATGACAGTAAAACAAAAATATGGATTTACTTAGTTATTTATATGGACACATAAATATTTGTAAAAAAGGGGCACCATATACATATGCGCCGTACAAGTCACTTGATTTGTGTATAGGCTGTGATACTGCCCCGGGTGGCCAGACCGAAGTAGGTGGTTTTCTTAGGGGGCTACAGTTGAAGCCTTAGACCTAAAGGTCTAGTCCATAAGGCAGTACAGCAACGTAAGGAGATGCACTTCCTTAGTAGCCGGTGACCAACGACTGGTTTATACTCCATTTCTTCCCATAGAATCCTGGAGCCCATATGCACCATTGGTTTGGAATCAGGGTTTTTCAACTGCATTAGATGGATCCTCCATATTCACCAACCCAGTTAGAGCGATGGACATTCGCTTTTTGTTCTCTCGATTTTGTTAACAACACCGCAACTGCTTGAAGGCAGTGAGTAGGACATCCCCGACAGTGTCTGTATACGCGTGGCCATGTGGGAGCATTTGGAGAGGGTGAGCTGACTCTCCCCACCCTCGGCCGTTCCAATACATTTGAGGGCAAAAATATGGATAGCTTCACTAGTCTTTTGAAACATATATATATATCGTATATTTTATGAACCAAGTTTACTTTCACTGTTACCAATTAAACCTTAATATGTGGTTGATTGGTAGACAATGACCGATTCCTTCCGATATTGCTATATAACACTAAACTAATACGGGCTACTAATATATAGTAAACTTTAACTGTAAATAAATTTTACTGATGGAATTTATATTTTTGCCAAATATTTTGTCGTTCAATGAAATGTGCCCAAACTAATAATTTCACTAAATAAAACTGAATGTCCCAGAAAGATAAAATTTCAATGTTAATAATGATTTTATGCTACTATTATTACCAGCAATTGTACAGGAAGTGTTTTTACAATTGGTGCGATTGTGGATTAAGAAAAGATAAAATAAGGATAGATGGAATATATCATAATGACTATACATAGGTAATCCTCACAAGATGTAAATATGCCAACCAAGACTGATCGAATTTCAGTCAAATATATCAGCGACGAGGTAATCCAATTCATTTCAGAGTAAATAATAAAAATGATGGTAAATACAGTAAATACAGTCAGCGAATCACGAGAAAATATGAATAATATCTGTCAAAATATACGGTTTGAATAAGAACGAAATCAAGGTAGATTTCACTCAGTTAAAAAGAAACTGTTTGTGAAGAACATAATAAGAAACTTCAGTAAAATCATCACTTGCCTTGATTCTGAACTCTGACTGATAAAGTCTAAACATTTGAATCGTAGGATCTTCCTTACTTGATCTATGCAATCAAAATAGGCCAAGGGGTATGTTCATTCTTTACTACATATTTTAAAGTCATAGGCTAACTATTTCATCTCTTTTTCCGCTTAGTCCCAGCGTCCGTAACAACTCTGAAATGATACACTTAAAAACACAATATGTATAGGTAACACTAATCAACTTCACTGTGGTTTAACACATTTATTCACTATCAAGGTCATCCAGTGTCAGTAATCTTTCAGAGATAACAGATAGAGAACAAAGAGAGTTGATAAATATCGTCACAGAAATGCTAAGTTTTACAAGTATACTGCAAAACTTTCCTCACTGGTTCGATGATCTTTTATAGTCAGACTAACTTTGCAAAGGCAGCATAGGTGACCTAAACAGTAGTGAGCTGTCCCGACTTTCTTCATACAAACAGTGGTCGCATCTAATACATCATCACCAACATACATAGAAACAAATGTTCGAACTACTAATAAAGCTATATTGTAAAGGTTAAGTCTGAACCAGGCCTGATTCCTGTACAAACACATCGTATTTAAATGGTTCATGGGATGAGTCATAATTGCTTACTAAATGATTTAGTGCAATCCGTGCGACATTTGCATTGTCCTAAGGTGAGAAATGCCGACAACATATCGACGATCGAAATGTTTTTCTTCAGGAGATGCAAAGAAAGCTTAAAACTTACACCAAGAATGAATTCAATATACCTTGAATCCAGTTATGAATATTTGATTGATGGGATTTCTAAGATTATAATGAGTTGTCTGGAAAAGTTTACTTATTTAGGGGTTGAAATGGTCACCCACTTGCGTTATTGAATGATTATTCCAGTATATTACAAATTGGTTGAAAATGGAAATCCGGACCAATGGATTTGACTATAGTACTTTAAAAGTTACGGGATGGCTCGAAGATCTGAAATTACTGTGTTTAATCTCTGTTGAGATTTTATGTTCTCAGTCCTGAGAAGTTTAATACAAGAATGAAATGACTGGTCACTGGTGACTGATTATCAGTGATTTTTGAGCCGATATTAACTTTTAATAACACCATCCAAACAATTGTTTTCAAAACAGTGTTTACCATTCATTAAACGATTAGACTGGGTAATATTCGCTAATGGTATAAGTTAAACCCCACAAACACAGTTTATCCTCTTTTGTGCCCTTGGTATGAACCCGCTTATATATAGCTCTGGGCTTTTAATCTTACTGTAACGTAAGCCAACTATAAGCTATTTCAAAATATAAGGTGCTATTAACTTATCTTCTTTAACAATACCTAAATCTTCAGAGTTGGTCAGTTTCCATTACTAGAAATTACCGGAGATCTAAGTTGAAATTACTGAGATATCAGCATTCATTCTGATTGAAATTCCTTACGCTGATTTAAGGAAAAATTAAATAGAAATATCTTATTGTCAACTGATTAATTTTATCATGCAAACTGTTCATATCTAAAAACAAGAGATAAAAACCCTGTAAAATCTTAATTAACAGTAACAAAATCAACATATCAACTGATTAGTTGATCAGAATTTTAAGAGTTGTCTAAGAAAAATGCTTTTTGCATGGTTTAAATTACATTGGTGATAACGATAATTCTAACTAGTCAAATATGTATTCATTATCAGAAGGGGTTTTGTGGAGATTTAGTATTTTTCATAGTTGAAAGCGTGAGTCAATTGAAGCTAGACCACCATGGAAAACCTGGAAACACTGGACGGCCGTTTCGTCCTATTATGGGACTCCCCAGCAGTGCGCATCCACGAACCCGCTCTCGCGAGCGAGACTCGAACCCAGGACCTACCAGTCTCGAGCCGAAGCCCTTAACCGATAGACCACTGAGCTGGCATCCAACGGTGTTAATGTCTAACTTCAACTGATCCACGAAGTTGAGCAACCATTCACCAATTGTCTTCAGTGAGTTCCTATCTCACAACAGACGTGGTTTTGAACTCCACTGGTCACTGCTTCTCACTAGAGCTCCTAGATATACTTCTCGAAGTCACTAGTGAGCATATGATTATATTAATTATCAGAAGGGGTTTTGTGGAGATTTAGTATTTTTCATGGTAGAAAGCATGAGTCAATTGAAGCTAGACCACCATGGAAAACCTGGAAACACTGGACGGCCGTTTCGTCCTATTATGGGACTCCTCAGCAGTGCGCATCCACGAACCCGCTCTCGCGAGCGAGACTCGAACCCAGGACCTACCAGTCT
>NC_031498.1:6300004-6308159 GCF_000237925.1 Schistosoma mansoni
ATGCTTTCTACTATGTAAAAATATGTATTCATTAGAAAAATCTTATAATTTATATGTCATACAACAATAGAATCAATATGGAATTACCTTGATTATTTTCATATCCAAATAATCACAGTCAAAAATTTACAACTTAAGTAAAGATGACCGAAAACATGAAAAGTATCTGTTCATTTACAAAATTATACTAGCCGAAATAATGAATATATATCTATTCAGAAGGGAGCTTTGTGGAGATTTAAGTAATTTTATATAGTTGAGATCATGAGTCAATTTAAGCTAGACCACCATCAAAAACCTGGAAGCAGTGGACGATCGTTTCATCCTATTGTGGGACTCTTCAGTAGTGCGCATCCACGATCCCACCTCGCGAGATTCGAACCCAGGACCTATCAGTCTCGCGCGCGAACGCTTAACCGATAGACCGCTGAGCCGGCATCCAACAGTGTTAATGTCTAACTTCAACCAATCCACGAAGTTTGAGCAACCGTTCACCAATTATCTTCAGTGAGTTGATATCTCACAACAGATGTGGTTGAACTTCACTGGTCACTGGTTCTCTCTAGAACTCAAGGAAATATCTCTTGAAGTGAGTCACTAGTGAGCATATGATCATTATTACAAAACCCCCTTCGGAAATGAATAAGTTTACTTAAAATTTAATATTTATTTTGGTTAGGTTTTGCTTAGGTGAATGAATGTCTATCGAATTATTTTAAAATCCTATAAAGGTAATTATTAGACACGTGTGGTATTTTTGTATTTCTGTTGATAATCAATAGTATCTTGGAGATTTCATAAGAAAATTTATACTAATATCAACTAGATTTTTTATACTGAGTTGTAATCTTTTTTTGATCTTCCGATAACCGCAGATGTAAGATGAGTTGTAAAACAATACAAAATGTCAAATCCGATTACTCACATGATCTCAATAAATACTGACGTGATGCTTTGACAAATATTGTACTATGTTAATCATCAAACTTAACTAACCAGAAAATATAATTATTAATAAACTATCACACGATTTTATGCAAAAAATAGGAAAAAGATAATTTCGAAAAGATTAGGATAATATTCTTACAATTGACATATTTTTAAGTTGATCTTTATCAATACATAAAATATTCTTTCAAAAGTTGCAACAGTCTCTGTTTTGGCAGTTACTATGGTAGTGTACGTGTATGATGGTAACTGTAAGCCATCACTCAACACATACCTCATACGAATGAATTAGATATAAAGATGCTGGAAATATCCTCGTTTTCATGCAATCAGTCTGATAATGAAGTAAGTTATATATATATATATATACGCTAATTCCAATTCACAATTTTTTCTTATTTCCCTTTTCTGTTTTCTTCAACTCAATCTTCTTAGCTTTCGTTAAAGAAACAGAGAGGAGAAAATATGAATGATATTCAATGTAGACTATTCATTGTTTTGTAATTAATTTTAATTATAAGTAACTAAATAGAAATACGTATCATACACGTGAATGTAACACATTATGTAAACCATACTAGGTGCATCCAATATATGTACTAGGTGTTTAAACATTTACAATTAAATTATAAAATTCAAAGAAAAGCGTATAAATAAAAAGGTGTATGCCTTGAAGAATTCGTTGACTGTATAAGTTCACTTTCTTCTTCCTTCACTTATTATTGTTATTATCATCAATGTTTCTAAGTGTAACTTGGTTTTTCACTCTGCTATTTTAATCAGAAGTAATTCTTCATTTAAATCTTTAGAGTTTTTCATTCTTAGATTTTGATTTTCAGATGTAAATTATTGACCTTAATACAATTTTATCAATACTAGATTATCTTTGTTTACTCAACTTATTGGTCATTAACAGCATTTCGGAACTTTTTCACATATGAAATATTTCACTGACTAATCCGACTGACCATATATGTCATATAAGTGAATTCATTGCTTTGCAACTGATTTGATCGAGCTGTCATGCGAATAGACAATAAGATACTTCAAGCTTTGTATTAGTGATTAGTGAATAAAAAACAATAGTAAAGGCCTATTCACTATTATGAAAAGCATAATGAGTAGGGATAATGGATTAATAACATATTTTACTTTATTTTTTCTGTTTGTTAATGGTTTGTACAGTAGTAATTAGATAATTCTGATAACCTTAGGCGACTAATTAATAAAAGTCAGATTATATGACTGATTCTGTATGATTCGCCTACAATGTCTATGTTTTCTACTATTTTTCATCGTCGATAATAGCTTCACCGAATCCATCTTACTATTATTCAATCTTATTATTGAACAATGTACGTTGTCGTAGTACTAAAAAATACTGATAGATGAGTTCTGGCATAAAAGTCATCACCTAGAAGAAAAACACTGAATAAGTTTATGTCAGTTATAACGAGATATATTTAGACTTCTAAATTTTTAGTTAATTATTATTATTATTGGTGGTTTTATTCAATATATTTTTGGTAAAATATAGAATTCTCAGAACAAAGTATTTCAACAAGTTTCTGTTTCTTATTTCTTGATCGATATTGACGATAAATATTAAGTAACCACCAGTTAGATACTTGCATTTCAGAAGTTGACATCTGAATAACATTCATTCTTTTCAGTGCGCATTCCCAGCCATCACGGTGTATCCGGTCGTAAACTTTTCACAAACGCACCTGAATAGGTCATGCAATTAATGATCTGTTAAAACAAATAAGGAGACAGAAAACTTATTGAAATATATGGATGGCAGGAAAGATAGCCCAGATATTCAAACAGGCCGCATTGGAACGTA
Source organism: Schistosoma mansoni (assembly GCF_000237925.1). Lineage (NCBI taxonomy): Eukaryota > Metazoa > Platyhelminthes > Trematoda > Strigeidida > Schistosomatidae > Schistosoma > Schistosoma mansoni. Next base: position 6,302,799 of record NC_031498.1, read on the forward strand.
ATTTATTAATTACTACGTGCTTATCATCAAACAAGTACGTTTTGTTAGTCCACCTGTATATGAGCAAAGTCCTTGGTTTGAACCTCTACCAAATTCATTGAGAAAGAGTAGTCTAGCTGTTTCATTTATATAGCTAGAATAAAACCGTGAAGTTGTTGTAGTAAAGCAAAGTTTCGAAATCATCCTTTTCCATTAGTTTCAATTAACGTAAATACTTAGGACAGCGCTAGGTTTTTTTTATTAGTTACCTGTAACTATTTTCACTTGATAGAAACATACTGTGGTGTGTTCTACTTATATCCATATAAGTAGTATATGGTGATGGTTAGACATAAAATGTATTTTGGCAGAAAACCGATAAGGAAAGAGCTTAAATCAAGCGCAATTGGTAGGAAAATACATAAACAATGAAATTAGAGGAGATGAATCGATATTTACAGAAGGAACAGTGAAGATTGAGACAATTGATTGTTATTTTGCAATTAACTGTTTGCTGTATGGTTATCAGATCTTAGTAAGATAGTTTGTAATTTGTGCTTAAATACATACGATTTTCCCCAGTCGTGTTCTCGTTCACTACAATGCAACTAGGGTTGTCTTCGCAACTATGATAGTAGTCTTAGTTGGTAACTCGGAAATGACACATTCATTCCAGATAATATACGTGAAGAAAAAGATACTACAAGGTCTGATAGAGGTAAAATAGTTCATTAAAATTATCAGATTAGAAACGATTTGTTACCTTTGACAAGAATTTTCTGAATTACTTGAATTTTAAGTAATGTATAATTGCATATTACTTAATTAAATCTTTGCTGTTATAGAAATAGGTACACTTAACTTTAGAAAGTGATTACACTCTTGAACAGGAAAATTTACTGCCAACAATCAATTCCTATTTTGTTTAACTCAGCGATTTTGTTTTTGACTTTTTCCACCTACTAATCCATATAAAGCCATTCTAAAAGCTTCTTTTAAGTGAGCACGTTTGTTTCTTTTTTTTGTCTATCTAGCATAACAATTGTGTAAATAAACATAACATAAATAACATGTTAATGAAGGATATATTATGAAAATATAAGCTCAAATTTAGATGAAATATTGACCAATAATGTCTGTTAAGTAGAACAAAAGGGATATGTTTATTTTTATTAATCTTTTCTTCTCATACTAATTACTATCCTACTACTTCTCTAGATAATTACAACAATAAAATATGGATTATAGTTATTTCGCGATTCAAAACATATGTCCTGTCCTAGTTGAAACATATCAGATAAATATGTGGGCGAATAAATACCATAAATATAGAAGGTTTCAGTTTTGTTCTGTGTTTAGTGTAAAGAATGAAATTTGAATAATCATGTTCTGTATTAACACTGTTTTAACATCCCAACTTCTAATTTAGTTTATGAGATTGTTTTGATCTTACGTTTATGTTGTTGGTGATTATTATCAATCGCTTTCATTATTATATTTAAATTGAATTTTGTGTGCTTACTGAATCGTCAGCTCACTTTTTCTCTCGATCCTTCCTCCTCCAGATTCTTTCACACTACTCCTCAACTCCTTCAGAACTCAAAGTATCTTCCGGTTGAATGAATGCTTACCATAAACTGAACGTTACATTGTTTTTAGTTTTTGAACCGCTCCCATGATCCGTGCCTTCATACATTTTTAGGGATAAAAGAAAGAATTCTGCTTATATATATAGGGCTTCAGAAAAAGTTTAGATCACTTAACCTTAATTTAGTTAACATGAAGCTTTATTGAGTATGCTGACAATTAGACCAAATCTCTGTACTTCAACTCATGAGTGCAGTGCTTTTAATAAAAGTTGATCCAGGAAACTATGTCAGAACTGGAAGGATAATAAATATTATACTTAACTTCACGGATTATTTATCTGAAGCAGGAATTCGCCTATCTAGTCAGCAGATACAAAGTAAATAGTATTAGATGAATGAGGTAGTTTCCATAACAATAAACATTTGAAAACTGTTTATTACTAGCACTCAAAAAATATATTAAACTATCCCTAAAAACCATTCTTTCAGGTTCATTATGTTTCATCATGTAACCGTATAATATTGCAGGAATTTATTCTGTTCTGGCTGTTTGGTTATTTAAACAAATGCTTAGTACAAAGTTAAGAATTTTGAATTTAGGCTCTGAATATCACAGTACTATAATTCATTAATTGAAAATGGTACTTTGGAATATAACGGTAAATTCAGGACCATTAGGGGTAATCGCTAAACACTTTTGAGTCCGGGTTTCGTGCTAGTCGGGACTGATTAGCATGACATACCTACATTTTTGAAGAAACGTATACTCCATGTCACATTGGAGTCCTTTCCAATACAACTGACCAACAGAACTCGGTCAACACTAAAGAAGTCTGCAAACATGACCTTAGTCACTACTCAGTGACGAATTGACTTTAAATGAATCAGTTTCACAGATGTTTGAACGCCTTTCAAATAACTTAGTTGGGATGTCCTAGGTTGCAAGGGCGAATTAAACTATATCTAATATCACAGCGAGTATCTGTCACTTTGAGGTTGCGGGTACTTCATGCTGATGATTCTCAAATACCACCAAAAAAGCCAATCACCTCAAATTACCTAACAGATTTTATGATATCTAATTCATTAATGTACCAGTAATCTGCTAATTCTACGAATGGAAATTTGTAGATATCTTTATTCTTTCAAATAATAACAGCTATATAGGTTTAATCTTCACGGATAATGACAAGGAGAGTATTGGCTCCATATAATTTTTATAGTTAATACTGATCTGATTTATGTATGGAAATACTACTAAACATGGTGACTACAGGATTGGCAAAGGAAGAACCACATTCCTACAATTGAAGAACATATGGGACTCAAGACAACTTTCAACGAATTTCAAAGTGAGAATCCTCAATACGAATGTCAAGACAGTCCTACTGTACGGAGCTGAAACGTGGAGAACTACTACAACCATCGTCAAGAAGGTACAACTATTAATAAATAGTTGTCTGCTCAAAATACTCGACATCCACTGGCCGGGTATCATAAGAAACAGCCTACTATGGGAGAGAAAAAAACTACTTCCAGCTCAGGAGGAAAGTAGGAAAAGCCGATGGAAGCGGACATACATTAGGAAAATCATCGAACTGCATTACGAGACGAGCATCAACTTGCAATTATGAAAGGAAAGCGGAATAGAGGAAGGCCAAAGAACATATTACGGCGGGAAATAGAAACAGATATGAAAAGGATTAATAACAACTAGAAAGAAGCTGAATGGAATGTCCAGGACAGGTTTGGATGGAGAATGCTGGTGAGCGGCCTATGCTCCTCCATGATGGGTAACAGGCGTAAGTAAGTAATGGTTACTACAAAATATTCACTTTGTCAACGAGAAGGCGAATAAATAAAATGAATTTTAACAATTATACTTTCTAAGTAACTCAATCGGCTTATCCTCTGAGAGGGGTGACGGACGTAAGTTAGTAAGTAACTCAATGTTTGTTTAGACATATTTTGCAATGTAACTAATATCATGAACAACCAATTGAATGGAATTCATCACTCTACATCAACTTCATTGACTACGAGAAAGCATTTGATAGCGTGGACAGGACAACACTATGGAGGCTTCTTCGACACTATAGCGTGCCTGAGAAGATAGTCAATATCATACGGAACTCCTATGATCGATTAAACTGCCAAATAGTCCATGGAGGACAACTCACCGACTCATTCGAGGTAAAGACCGGTGTTAGGCAAGGTTGCTTACTCTCACCCTTTTCTCTTTCTTCCGATGATCGACTGGATCATGAAGACGTCAACATCTGGAGGAAAGCACGGGATACAATGGACAGCTAGGATGCAGCTTGACGATTTAGACTTCGCAGATAATCTTACTCTTCTATCACACACGCAACAACAAATGCAGGAGAAAACGACCAGTGTAGCAGCAGCCTCAGCATCAGTAGGTCTCAATATAAACAAAGGGAAAAGCAAGACTCTCTGATACAATACAATATGCACCAATCAAATTACACTTAATGGAGAAGCTTTGGAGGATGTGGAAACCTTTACATATCTGGGCAGCATCATTGATGAACACGGTGGATCAGATGCAGGTGTGAGGGCGAGGATCGGTAAAGTAAGAGCAGCATATTTACAACTGAGGAACATCTGGAACTCAAAACAATTGTCAACCAACACCAAGGTTAAAATTTTCAATACAAATGTGAAGATAGTTCTACTGTATGGTGCGGAAACGTGGAGAACTACGAAAGCCATCATCCATAAGATACAAGTGTTTATCAACAGCTGTCTACGCAAAATACTTCGGATCCGATGGTCAGACACTATCAGCACAAAGCTACTGTGGGAGAGAACAAACCAGATTCCATTCAGTGGAGGAAGAAATCAGGAAGAAGCGCTGGAAGTGGATAGGACACACATTGAGGAAATCACCGAACTGCTTCACAAGGCAAGCCCTCACATGGAATCCTGAAGGCCAAAGAACACATTACGCCGAGGAATGGGGACAGATATGAGAAGAATGAACAAAAATTGGATAGAACTAGAACAGAAGACCCAGGACAGAGTGGGTTGAAGAATGCTGGTTAGCGACCTATGCTCTATTGAGAGGAACAGGCGTAAGTAAGTAACTAATAGCATTCAAATACAAATGAAAACATTATACAGTTTTGTACAATGAACTAAATTTGAATAATTACAATAGAATTTAATTCCAGAAAACTAAGAAATGTTGTTATCAAAACAAGCATATTATTAATAAATTTTCATTTATGAATAACATTGCAATATGATTGACAGAAAAAAGAACAATTTTATTTACCAAACTATTAGGAGTATTTACATTCAATGATAAAGATTTCTTTGTTAAATTCATCAATCAATCTTAATGATGATTAGTTGACTACGAATTGTACCAGTCCAGCACTCTAAAAAAATGTTACTAGAATTAAATAAACTTTTTAATTTTTTGCTCTGTACGAAATTATATTACTTACAAACAGGATACATGTTGTTTAACAATCCTTATTTTATGACCCATATAAAGTATGATATTATATCTTACTTTTATTGGGCCAACTTTATTACTGTTTATTTTAAGGATTAAACACGCAATCTCAATCTAACTATCCGGTGACCTTACTATGAAAATTAATCAGTTAATGAGAAGAATACATTCAAACGTTTGTACTTTTAAACATGTAACTAAGACAACTAATTGATGCTGTTTTTAATCATTATTGAACATGGAAAAATCTGAAATACTGAAGAACTAGATATAAATTGTTTCATAGATGAAAGCATGAGTCAATTG
>NC_031498.1:6308359-6352121 GCF_000237925.1 Schistosoma mansoni
GAGTCTCTCTCGCGAGGTCGGGTTCGTGGATACGCACTGCTGAGGAGTCCCATAATAGGACGAAACGGCCGTCCAGTGTTTCCAGGTTTTCCATGGTGGTCTAGCTTCAATTGACTCATGCTTTCATCTATGAAACATACCAAATCTCCACAAAACCCCTTCTAATAATGAATATAAATTGTTTAACAATATATGATGTTTAGGATTTCATATTTATTTATGGTGGTTCTGAAATGAAAAGTGATGTGTGTTATTATTAGGTTTAATCATATTTTAGAGAAGGTATAAAGATGAACCAGTTAGCAAAACGCTCAGCAACAAGAATTGAATATTATGTTAGTTGTTTAAATGGATATTTAAGCTGTAAGTACATATACAGTTACTTCACTGTGTGGAAGAGTATATCATTTAATGTTAATTGATGTCTACAAACGTTTGAGCTTTTACCCCACTAAATAAATCAATTATAGTCAGTAGTAATTCACATTATTATTGATTCATTTTCTTACAAAATCGTAACGGTTCACATGAAATACAAAAATAAATTATTACTAGGATGTTAAGTTTCACGTCATTCTTAGTGAGCATCAGTACTATTAAAGTACCCAATAATCACTAATCATTTCATTTTACCAATATAAAACATAGAACAAAGAAAAAGTGCTACTGTAATAAGTATCATTTTAAGTAATATTATGAACCCAGTTACATATACCCATATAACTGACCTTTTAAAATAAATGAGTTAAACCAAAACATTTCCAATAAACTGACGATAATTACCATTTAAACTTTGTATTGCTAACATTTACTGTACACTCATTCAGTAAGCAGATTACTTTATATGTAGATACTTTGACATAGATCTTGTATATTTTCGAAAATGTCAATAAAAACGAAGCATCAAATGTACTGCAACCATCGTCAAGAAGGTACAAGTACTTATAAATAGTTGTCTACGCAAGCTACTCAACATCCACTGACCGAATATCATCAGCAACAGCCTACTATGGGAGAGAACAACGCAGCTTCCATGTGAAAAGGAAATTAGAAAAAGGCGTTGGAAGTGGATAGGACACACATTGAGGAAATCACCAAAATGTACCACGAGATAAGCCCCAACCTCGAATTATGAAGGGGAGTGGAAAAGAGGAAGACCAAAGAACACCTTATGCCAAGAAATACAAGCAGATATGAAGAGGATGAATAACAACTGGAAAGAACTGGTAAAGACTGCCCAGGACAGAGTTGGATGGAGAATGCTTATGGGCGGCCTATGCTCCTCCACGATGAATAACGGGCGTAAGTAATTAAGTACCATCCTAACAATGAGTGGATAGTTTGCTTAGTTACTTATGCCTTTTACCGCTCGTGCAGGAACACAGGCCATCCACCACCATTCTCCATCCAACTCAGTCCTGAGCAATCTTTTCGAGTTTTTTCCAGCTCCTATTCATCCTTTTAATGTCTGCTTACAATTCTTGACGTAGTGTGTTCTTCAGCCTTCTTCTTTCACAATTCCCTTCATGATTCCAAGTTACAGTTGCCTAGTGATGCAATTTGAGGATTTCCACATTGTATATCCTATACACTCTCAACGTTTTTTTCCTTATTTCCTCTTCATCTGGAAGCTGGTTTGATCTCTCCATAGTAGGTGGATAAAATAAAATGTAATAATAGAAAAAAGCTGGAAAAACTCATAACTTCCATATTTTGTTAAATTTAAGAGTGATCAACTGTTTATTATTAATTAGCTTACTTTATTTATGATCATGAATTATGAAAATCAATATTTTAAAAGTGAAAGTAAAACCTTAGATTGGTCTTTGACAAAAAATTCCTTTGAAACAAGAATAACTAATGTCTGTCCTTCAGTAAACGTAGCACCATTATCAGATCTAAGTTTGTTTACTCAAAATTAAATGGAACATTTTTCATAAGAGTGACCCGTGTTATTTAGTTGTTTGAACTAAAAAAATATAATGCGACATATAATTTTGCAACTCAGTAGGTCATAGTTTCAAAACAATGTTTTGGTTCTTAATGGTTAAACGTGTGTCTAGTTTCTCTAAGCAAAACAAACCCTTAGATATCTTTTTGGGTGATATTTGTGCGATGATATTTTTATTCATGATTTAGACAATCGGAAGTGTATAGGTGTCGTAGAATCTGCTTTCACAATTATAAGCAGTAAACGAAATTATACCTTCTGCTGAGCAAGTTGCAATTAAACTTAAAGCTATTTTTGATTTCAACAATACTTTAGTTTTATTCCTCAACGATGTAACAGAAAATACACCGGTAATCGAACCAAAGGATGATACTTTCTATTTTAATTTCATCAATGAAGTAAATACAACCAAAAGACTATTTAAACTAATCCATAATTTACTTTTTATCTCCATCGAAATGTGATCTAGTGCTTACATTGAATGACTTCCACTCATTTAATTGGGAGTTTGAGATCTCGCTTTACTTATATTAATTTCAGCGGCCAAGTTTGTTGCATAGTTAGGTTTAAAATTTCAAAACAACCCATTAAAAGGAAGTAATTACATTTTACTATTGGGTAAAATAAGTGACTAAGACATTTTTAGTTAAATAAGATTTACTACTATAAATAGTTCATAATTTTATGTTGAAATTATTCGGAAAATTATTGTATATAAGTATCAATTTGTATTATCAAAAGTGATTCCATTTATTAATACATTTAGAGACAAAAAGAATTCATGCTCACTATTGTGGAGACGAAAGTAACAGCAGAGTGCTCATCCTTCTGTAGAACGAATGATACCATGATTCATGATATTTTTAGTAAACTAAGGTCATCATTAATATTCGCCATTCTTTAAAGCATGATTTGCTAGATAAAAAGTGATTTCAACCAAGATACTTGTTACATAAATTTCATTGCAGAATCCTATTCATTTTCCTACTAACTAAATCAACTCATATTCACTAAAATAATAATATTTTCTGTATCACATGAAAACAAAATATTTATTCCGTTTCAAACAAATAATTTATCAGAAGGGGTTTTTGTGGATACACTGTGGTACACTGCTCACTAGTGACTGGCTTCAAGAGGTATTTCCTAGAGTTCTAGTGAGAAGCAGTGACCAAAGGAGTTCAACCAGATATGTTGTGAGATAGTAACTCACTGAAAATAATGGAGGATGTGTCGCTCAATTTCGTGGATTGGTTGAAGTTAGGCATTAACACCGTTGGATGCCAACTCAGTGGCCTAGATGTTAGGCGAGAGTTTTATTTTAGCATTTCAAACTAACTAAATTTAACAGTTTCTATTCTCCCAATCATAAAAGAAAGATATACAACGAAGAATCTGTAAACACTGCATTTATTTAATTAGTCATATTGTCAAATTAGTGAAAATGTCAGAAATAAACATTCTGAACAACAGAAAACTGCTGAAATGCTCATTACCAGTCTCTTAAGTTTCGCAAAGACTCATTTCCGTGTCATGATTTAATAATATCGAATGGAGAGCGTCAGTTTAAACAAGACCACACTTGAGGCTATGAGTTCATTTGACAAGTATGATACCTATATGTGCAAAGTAGCAATAATCTAAAAAAACAGTTTCATTATCTTCCAATAATACAAAGAGCATGTCAGGTAGAGACAGGTATCTACCTCAGACAATGGAAGATGGTAGCACAATTCGGTAGATTGCTTGAGGTTAGACATTCATACCTTTTGATGCCGGTTCCGTGGTTCAAAGGTTAAGCGTTTGAGTGCGATACTGAAGACCCTGGGTTGGAATCCCGAGAGCTGGATCATAGATGGGCATTGCTGAGGAGTCCCAGAATAGGTTGAGTCGACCATTCAGTGCTTCCAGGTTTTCAATTGTGATCTAACATCAACCGGTTCATGATCTCAATCAAAAACGTAAAAATCTCCACAACCGTATACTAACAAAAAGCATAATTACAATTCTGTTGTTTTGCACTCACATAAGAAACTCCAGTTGTTTTATTTTAAGTGACATAACTTCTGAATGAACATTAATTCATTGAATATTTCATTATAATTACATTACTGAATTAGAAAATCATTAAAATGATATAACTAATTTAATTATTTAATTCTATTATAATTTAATTAATCCACCAAAATTTATAAATAATTAAAACAAATAAAAAGTCGCATGAATTATTCAATTTAAGATGTATAAATGGATCTATTTCTCTTTTCAAAATAATAAATTTTCATATTCAGAAAGAAAACATAAAGGCTACTTTCCAATATAAGAGTAAACATGAAAAGTTTATTGTGGAATGGTGACTTTTTCTTTTAATGTTTTCATTGAATTATACATTTTAGAAGTTTGATAGGATGCTTTAATTCTCCTTTTACTGTTTGTTTTCAATTCAACTTAAAGATAATTCTATATTTCATAATAGTAATAGTCCGTATACATTTGTAAGTGGCCGGTACTATGTCAAACCCACATAGGTTGTCCTAACATCTGAATACACCAATTTATTCATTCTTTTCAAGCAACAATTTGACCTTTGTCAATGGGTCCCCGCTTGCTATGAGTAATGTGGATGGGCATCGCGTTTGTTGGACTTTGTGGTTGAGCCTTCCTAAAAGCTCGTCCTTAATTAGGGATACCGAAGCTCCGGTATCTAATAAAATTTCGATATCGATACCCTGCACTCTACCCTTAATGGTGATGGGGCGCACATGATCAACATAAGAAGACAAATGGAAAATGTACGGCTTACTTGTGTTACCAGAGCGGTTATGGCCACATTTCCTTGCATTTTTGCCAAATCTTCTACAGTACAGGCATTCGGCTTGGCGACCGTGATAACTGTTCGTTGGTCTCCAATTCTTCTCAGCTGAACTTGATTGTCTTCGACGGTTGTTCCAGCTGGAAAACTGAGTAACGTCTGAAACGTTTTGAGAGTTCTTTGGGCGGCTAGTTTTTGCGGGTTGCGTTACTGCCATCACCGTTGGTTGGTGCATGTCTAGTGGGCTTTTTAGCTTTTCAGCTGCCAGGAACCGGAATGTTGTTCTTTTTAAGTCATTTATGTCCGCTGGCGGGGTTAATAGTGTTCCTTTAATGAACTGGATATTAACCCTTCGACGAACCGAGACTTTATCAGTTCGTCTCGTCCAGTGGCATCAAGACGAGGAAACGCCTGCACATCCATCTGTTGCAAAGAATTAAAATAATCTATAGGGTTCTCGCCAGGTGCTTGATGTCGTGACAAAAATTGGATGGCTGCTTGCTGGGAATCCACCGGCGTCGAAAAACAGTCGTTGAGGATCTTCCAGTTTTGAGTGAGAGTGTTGTTTGCTGCAAACCCGTTGACTATAGCTCTCTTGGTTGCTTCGTCGCTTAGGTAGGACACAAGATAATCGAAATGTTCCGAAGCTGGAACTTTACGATGGTAGGCTTTGACTTTAAACTTCCACACTGAATAGTCTGATGAGTTTTCTAAGAGTGGCGGTTGACGGGGAGCTGAGCCGGTTGCTGGCTTGACTGGGATCACCGGCGGTTCGTTCAGGTTTTCATCGCGTTTTTCAGTGAACACCTCCATCACCAGTTGTAACACGTAGAATCAGCGGTTAGAGAACAGCAGGACACATCTGAAAAACAGCACAGCACACAATGTTAAACAAAGACTTTACGCCAAGAGAGAACACAGTGGGAGTAACGAGCCTCTTTATTTCAAATCAAAAAGCGCGGTGCGCGAGAGTACAGCTTGGCCTCGTCGGATCACATCACAGAGAACCATATATCATATTTCTATCAGAAGGCCAATGGAAGACGGGAGGACCAGGAGAGCAGCTGATATAGCTTCAGATTACCACCTGGTTGTGGCCAAGATTAAACTGAAGATAAAGAAACACTAGACAACTGAAAAAACAGTATTACAAAGGTTCAATATAGCCTTTCAACGAGATCCTAACAAACTCAACGAATTCAAGATAACTCTCAACAACAGGTTCCAAGCTCTACAGGATCAACTGAAAGAAGAAACTACAATGGAGAACAACTGGGAAGAGATCAGAGGAGCAATAACTTCAACGTGTTAGGAAGTGCTGGGCCTCAGGAAGTATCACAATAAGAAGTGGATCTATACGGAAACTCTGGACAGGATTCAAGGAAAAAAGAACAAAAAGACAACAATTAAAAACTGCCGAACAAGAACAGAGAAAGTCAAGGCACAAGCTGAGCACACAGAAGCAAACAAGAAAGTGAAGAAGGAAATTAGAGCCGACAAGCAGAAATATGAGGAAGGCCTAACAACGACAGCAGAAAAAGCTGTAAGAAAAGGAAATATCAAACAACTATATGACACAATGAAGAAACTAGCAGGGAAATATAGTCAACCAGAGAGACCGGTCAAGGATAAAAAAAGCAAGTCAATCACCGAGATTCAAGAACAGAGGAACAAGTGAGTAGAGCACTTTGAAGAACTCTTCAACCGATCAGCTTCACTCAACCCACACGACATCCATGCAGAACACACACATATTCCTATAGATGTCACTCCATCAACGATAGAAGAAATCAGAATGGCCAGCCATCAGACAAATCAAGAGTGGAAATAGACTGGACCAGACAATATACAAAACGAAACACTGAAGTCAAACATAGAAGCAACTGCAAACATGCTCCACAGTCTATCGAGGAAGATTTAAGAGGAAGAATTAGTGTTAACAGATTGGACAGAAGGGTACCTCATCAAGCTATCGAAGAAAGGTGAGAACTAAAGAAGCAACACACTACTATCAGTACCAGAAAAAGTTTTCAACAGTGTTTTTAAACCAGATGAAAGAATTAGTAGACTTTCAACTTGGATATCAACAGGCTGTATTCCGTAAGGATCGGTTGTGCACAGACCAGATCGTGACACTATAGATCATCATTGAACAATCAGTTGAGTGGAATTCGTCACTATACATCAACTTCATTGATTATGAGGATGCATTTGACAGTGTGGACAGGAAAACATTATGGAAACTTCTTCGACACTATGGTATAACTGAGAATATTTCCAACATCATACGGAATTCATACGACGGACTACACTGCCAAATCGTACATAGAAGACGGCTGACAGATGCATTCCAAGTGAAGATCGGAGTCAGACAAGACTGCTCACCCTTTCTCTTCCTCTTTCTCATAGTGTTCGACTAGATTGTGAGGACCTCAGCATCTCAAGAGAAGCACGAACTACAATGGACAAGTAGAAAATAATTAGAAGACTTGAACTTCGCAGATGACATCACTCTTTTATCCGGTACACACAAACAAATACAGTTGATGACAACTAGTGTTGCAGTAGCCTCTGCATCCGTAGGGCTCAACATACACAATGGAAAAGGCAAGGTCCTCAAGCTCAACACACACAACACCAACCCAATCACACGTAATGCAGAAGCTCTGGAAGAGGTGGAAACTTCCACATATCTAGACAGCAGAATCGATTAACAAGGGGAATCTGATGAAGGTGTAAATGCGAGGATTGACAAAGCAAGGAAAGTATTCCTACAATTGTAGAACATATGAAACTCAAAACAACTGTCAACCAATATCAAAGTCACAATCTTCAATACGAATGTTAAGACGGTTTGTTCTATGTTACCTAGCTCAAACTTGGAGAAATACTACAGCCATCATCAAAAATGTGCAAGTATTTATAAATAGTTGTTTACGCAAGATGCTCAATATCCGTTGGACGGATACTATCAGCAACAACCTACTATGGGAAAGAAAAAAGCAGCTTCCATGTGAAGAGGAAGTTAGGAAAAGACGTTGGAAGTGGATAAGACATATATGGCGGAAATCCTCAAACTGCATCATGAGGCAACCGTAACTTGGATTTATGAAGGGAAACGGAAAAGAGGAAGGTCAAGGAACACATTACGTCGGGAATTAAAACCAGACATAAAAAGAATGGATAGGAACTGGAAAGAACTGTAAAGGATTGCCCAGGACAGGGTTGTATGGAGAGTACTGATGAGTGGTCTATGCCTCTCCACTAGGGGTAACAGGCGTAAGTAAGTCAGGTTATTAGCTTATTAACCCTGCATCTTTTTATAATACCGTATGTGCATTACTTGCTTGCCCTATTTGTTAGGTGGTGTTAATTTATTTTTGACCGGATATAAACATTGAATCGAGTTGGCTTACTCGCCTTCTCCGCTGGGTGTCACTTCGTTTCATTTCTCTTCAGTTCACTTGGCTTCCTTTTCTTTGTTCTTTTGATTGTCTCTCTGGTTCAACGAGTGTATGAAATATACCTATTCAGTATTCATTCGCGTGTTCGAATTATTTTATTGTTATTTTCTAACGAAAATTAAGTCGATAAGAATATACGAGGGTTTGCAGCATGTATATTTCTATAACAATCATTATACGATCGAACTGGAGTCAGATACATAGCCAGTAAACATTTATCCAATCATTGGTTGTTTCATTAACTAATTTTCCTTTTTACAGTAATTCCAATTGTAGTTGATAATGAATCCAATAACTCTGGCTAATTTAAGTGGGACTTATAAGCGATCTTTCTCATTTTATGTATGCGAAATTGTATTTCGGTAACATAATAGTATGCTTTCTTAGACACTAACTATTAATATTTTATCATTATTAAATTAAAAACTAATCCATAATAAAATAACTCCATTATTTGTCTGTTATTAATCGACCAAAGTGTATCATTTCCTAGTTTCAGAACAATAGATGTTACTATTTATCTTACATAACATACTTAAAACCAAGAACACAAATTTAGTGCAGGGATCTTTGTTGACTGCCTCCAACCACTATATTTATACATATTGTGAATACATACATATTTTACCTGATCAAAACCCTGGTATCCATTTCAAAATTATTGTCAGAGGATGTTACAACTTATGGAGTTTATACACTGTGCCATTAGAGTTCAATTTCAATAACACGGAACTCCCATGTCTGTGGGAAAAAACTGAAAACCAAGTTAAAGTATGGATGTAGTGTTTTTAGATTATAATAATTACGGATATTTCCAAGTCTATCAACATAGTACAATTTTGTTCATGATTTCAGGTCAGAATCGTTTTGTAAAACGAAATGAACGTGATAAGTCTGACAAACTATATTATAACTTCGACTAAACGATTACTTACGGAAACTTTCAAACGTGATATTCAAATCTGAATCTGCGATTTCCATTTACAACGAAATTTCTTAGCAAAGAAAGTCATAAAGAAACAGATGACCGTGGACTGGATGTACTTGAAAAAAAAAAGGCAACACATTGATATATATAGAACTATATTCCATATAGCTGGACTGTATATTGGCTCTCCAGTTTAATGAAAATGTATCGGATTTTGTGCTAAAAAAGTAAAGATGTTTGTTTAAAGCAGTGTGGATATGAATTCGTATGATTTTCTATACCAAGTTACACAAAACAGTCCACCTAGGTTTGTTCAATACTCAACCTAATACAAATAACTTTATCAAGAAATTTCACATTAGCTATTGTAAAATGACTTCCACGTAGGTAAAATCATAAATGCTTGAGTTGTTCAGTACAGATCACCGAAAAATCTTATTGGCTTAAAAAAATATGTTGATTAGGTAAATCATTACAAGCAGTTTGTGTTATTCCCATTCATTTTTACTGAAGTACTTACCAGGAAAAATACCTACGCTTAGAATTATTTCATCATTAATGTGTTATACTTTAAATTCTTTTTATGATCAATTAGGTTCACTAATAAATTCGTCATGTTTTGATATCGAAAAAGTAATTATTTTTTAACTTGTAACGAAATACAAATACTGAGGTAATGCGTTCATATGAGATTGCAATAAGCTAGTCAATTTTTAGCAATTTCTCTATTTCTGAGGTTAAACAAGAAAAACGAATCAAAATTAGGTAATAAACTTAGATTTGAGTTATTATAGTGATACATTTTATTCGCAATCAGATTTTTCGACGAAAATGACTATATCTTCAACAGGTATTCATTTTTTTCTTAGATCCTAAAATGTGATTTTTTTGAGAAACTGAAACCGTAAACAATTTTCTGTAGTAAGGACCGAGCTCAATCAGACAAAACGTAATGTATGTTGGTTAAGATTAATATGAAACCATAAAATCATGTGATAAACTGGACATTCGTCAAAACATTATTATCCAACTTTCATTACAAACCTAGTAAACCAATGATTCACATCAGGTAAAATCCTAATATTTGTGTTAGTAATATGGTAAGTCAGAGTTGGTCACAAGATGTATGGAATACAAATTATTGTAAGCGAATTCTCAAATATCATTGTCACTACTTCTAGTTATGAAAGGCTCAAAAAACGCCACCAAATCCAAATATCATACTTTCAAATCAATTTCGAAATACTTTCATTAGGTTAATTTGAAGATTATTATTATAATTAGTGGCTTTATTCAATATTATTGTTTTTGGTACAATATAGATTTCTCAGAACAAAGTATTTCAACAACTTTCCGCTTCTTATTTCTTGGTCGATCCTGACGATAAATGTTGAATAGTCGCCAGACAGATTTTAGCAGTTCATGAATCGATATCTGAATAATGTATACTCTGTTCGATGCATATTACCAGAAATCACGACGTCTCTGATAGGGAATTTCGGCATTTTTTACACCGAAATGTTGTAGACTTTTCACAAAAGCACTTGAATAGTTTATGCGGTTAATAGCCATAATGATGTATTAAAACAAACAAACTTAAATAACTTGTTGAAATATCAAGATGACAGGAACAACTGACCCAGATATTCAAGCAGACCACTTTGTGGCTTTTATTTTACAATTAAATGCATGATCAAATGTAAAATATAAATGAAGACCAGATTTTCTTATAACAAATAGCTTATTCGGTGTTATGATTTTCGTTAAAATGTTTTAACTAGAAAAAAATTTATTCTAAATGATCACCAGAAGAATGATTTTCTAAATCTAAGCCATTAACAAACTAGTATTCCGAAAATATACTTTGTAGAAAATACTGTTATTAATCATGTCTAGTGAAGAAACTATGAACTATTTATAAGAATTTTCGTCTAAATTTGATCGAATAGCTTCATAGTATTTGGGCACTGAGTTTATGTATGACATTAGGAAGGAAGAATGTATTTGTTAAATCTCAGCAAATGAATTTGAAGTAAATTCATCGTTTTGCCTGAAAATCTGGTCCAAGCTTTTTCAAGGATTTGTAATCAAACATCAAAATTATCGAATATAAATAAGTACATGATTCTCTAATTAACTTTATACTGAATATGTCACCCAATCAATGTAAACATTATTTAAAGTAGGTATTTGCTGTAGTGTGTATGAGACATGTGATGATAGATGAAAAGTGTGTTAAGATAGCAGATTGTATGTATTGGTAAGTGGATCTGAGGTGTGAGAAAAAATTTCATTCATTATTTATCGCCTCTGGTGGGTGAATTTTTAACGAAACATCCAGCTGACGAGTCTCAAATGGGACGAATAGCGTTTCCTGCATTCCACTGTTAACCACTATCCATCTTTGCTTATAATGCTTGCGACTTACGGCAATATCGAGGCAATCCGTACAAAATACACATATATTAATGAGACTGATCGATTGCAGTCCTAAACATCATTGGGAAGATTCAAGTAAATAATACCAAGTAAATTTAAACATACAAATTTTATATATGATGTGAATCAAATACGTCCCTGCATGCATAAAATAAAGATAAATAAACATAGTGAAAACAAAGGAATGAATGTTTGTGTCGTTTTCGCTATCCTAGCTAATTGTTCAACATATTCAGATAGGACAACTGATTAGAACAGTTGGATGTAATTATCATTATTCAGATAATAAGTGATGTATTAAATGGAAGAAGGAGTTCAGGTTTACTTATTCATTATTAGTTGCCATGGGACAGATAATTGTATTCCATCTCCCCTATTATTACTATTTGGATTTGGCTATAAATGGAGGGCTTCTGCTGTTAATATTCTTTTATTACAATAAGGATCTTTTCGAACGATTCTTGTGGCATTAAAATCAATAATATGACCAGACTCTATTGATTATGATGCTATCTCTGAACTATTTATTTTTCATCTTCAATGGTAATATAACTTTGAATATCATGTCTGAGTAGATAAGGACTATTTTTTCATAACAGACATTATAAAACCATCAATAGAAAAAACATGGAATGCATGCAGTTCAGAAGATATAATGCTGACGTTTTGAAAAATACAAACTTTAGTATTTTTTTACTCAAAAAATGGAACTAAATATTATACCAATCTAGATCAAGCTGTAATTATGATTAAAAACATTTTTCATCAGATATTTTTCGTTTACAAAACAGTTTATGTCATTTTGATGCATATAATGTAATTCGAAGCAATATCAGCAGGTAAACGAGTGATAAAAAACGATTCATTCATGAGTATTTTTAAAAATAACTATGAACTAAATCGAAATTCTCAGTGTACACTATCTCCTTGACAATGCTCAGATTTGCCGTCTACTTAGTAGTGTTTTACATCCAACATCTCATTCATTTAATATTATTAAATAACCGGTTGATCTAAATTTTGCATGTTTTACCTAAAATCGATTTATACACAATATTAACTGCTTGTTCTCAGACCTAGACTTTCATGTATATATATATATATATATACCCGGCGGCCCGCTTGAATATCTGGGTCAGTTGTTCCTGTCATCTTGATATTTCAACAAGTTATTTAAGTTTGTTTGTTTTAATACATCATTATGGCTATTAACCGCATAAACTATTCAAGTGCTTTTGTGAAAAGTCTACAACATTTCGGTGTAAAAAATGCCGAAATCCCCTATCAGAGACGTCGTGATTACTGGTAATATGCATCGAACAGAGTATACATTATTCAGATATCGATTCATGAACTGCTAAAATCTGTCTGGCGACTATTCAACATTTATCGTCAGGATCGACCAAGAAATAAGAAGCGGAAAGTTGTTGAAATACTTTGTTCTTAGTAATCTGTATTGTACGAAAAATATAATGTTGAATAAAGCCACTAATAATAATATCGACTGAAAAATAAATGAAGTATTTTTAGCATGATTCATTAGTGATGGATTGTAAAACATGTTAAATCTTAAATCTTTTATTATTTGAGAATATAAAAAAACAAACTTATCATAAAGTTTTGTAACTAATTACATGAATTAAATAATCCACATGTACCTATAAACATGGAAACACTAGGTTGCATAGTTTTCTGCGTATTGTTACCCTATTAAATCATGGACACCAGATATTCCATTATATCATGAATGGACGTTTTCAATCAACATTGAAAGCCTAATTAGAGATTGAACATTGAAAATTATTTGTTATCGTTAACACAAGTGTATCGAATAGCAAACAAGTCAGAAGTTATGTCTCAAGTAAAACATTTTATTAATTTGTAGGTATCATTATCAAGTTTTGATTCGATAATTTTGAATAAATTGAGCATTGTGTAGATTGTTATAAATAAATTAATATATTTGTAATATCCCAATGAGTTGAAAAATTAGATTTTCTGACGTTTCGTGACTTCGTGTATGCCACTTCTTCAGGGAATAAATGGTTACTTATTTGGTTGTTTGGTTATTTATTCTCTGAAGAAATGGCTTTCACTGAGTCACGAAACGTCAGAAAATCTCATTTTTCTACTCATTGGGATATTACAAATATATTAATTTACTTACATTTTATAAATTGGTTGTATTTTTTTAAAGGAGAAGAATTTTTCAATTATTTTTTATAGACGCCATTATATTTTATTGAATAATGGGATAGAACATTTGATTGTCTTAGTATTATATGAATGAGTTACCATAGTTTGGCCCTTTTGTTAGACTCATTATTATTGAAATGAGATGTGTCATTAGTTTAATTATAGTTTATACTTTATTTTTAAAATATGTTTAAAAACACCCTTCACCTCATTTTGTTTTATTTAATAGATCACAGTTAGTTTGTTGTTTGAATTCTTCATTGAATTATGAAACTTTCTAACATAAATGAAAGAGAATTTTTGACATTATTAAAACTTTGATAGAATACAAAGAACTATACAAAAGGTGTTACAAAACAAAACTGAAGTTATTGTTTATTACAACTGGTAGGCCATTGAAAAAATAGATAAATGAATGTTAAAAGTACAGATAGACAGTTATTTTTTCTAAACGTAATGCTTTTATTTTCTAGAAAATAATAAATTTCCGATAAGCAAACTGTAAAGCGAAAAAAAATGTAGTATTGTGATGTTTGCTACTGATATCGACAGATATTAGTAGTACGTATCATCAATCGAAAGTGAAATAACTGGCTGAGAACGCGAACAGAGAATCATTACTATGGAAACGAAGGGAAAATATAGTCTGAGACTATTGACTGACTTATTGCAAATGAAGTATTTATTGTATGGTTCTGAGATTTTACGAAGACGTTCAGTAATGTTGTGTTAAAGTATATTTGGTTGTCCCCATTTGTATTCTCGTTCACTGCAGTTTGACACACAGAATGTATTTATTTTCATGCTTCGAGTTAACTTTACATATCACTTATCGGATAAATATATCCACATTATAAAACGCATCATAATAAAGATGTGAAGTAAATAAAAATGATATTTCGTTTATCTAAATTTCTCTATAGTTAATATGCACAGATTTGAAATGTTTACGGTGAACTTCGATGGAGTATCTAAGTAAGATTTACTCACAGAATTAATGTTTGCCAATCTGTGACCTGTGACTACAACAGTTATTTTACTGACAGATTAAATGAATATATTATTTAAACAAAAAGACAACTTATCCACCATTTGTGTGAGAATTTCATTAACTTAATGTAAAAATATTTGTTTTGAATAAAGAAATTTAAGTGAACTAAACATGATTGAAGCTGCAAATCAACATCTACCAGTGGCAAGAGTGGAAACTAGTGATCATTATGAATGTCTCTTAGTGAAAGAAGAAGCTAATTGAAAGGATAACTTGGAATATACTCATTGTTTAGTGACCGTAATATGAATAGCCGGAAATGATACGATAGGAATAACGATTCAGAAATTTTATAAATCATTCAAGTACAATCAAGCAGCATATGTCTACTCAATTACATAAAATAAAGTAAAAATCCTATAAAATGGTATACATTAGTTACCGAAAGTACACCACTTTTGGGTTATATATATATATATATATATATATATATATATATATGATCTTATATTTCAAGAAGCAGTTAGCTCGTAGCCTGTACAATATGTTTTGGAAATCACTCATATCAGTTTGTAAACTTTGTAAACACTAGTATTTAAAGAAAATATCAAATTAAAATGAGTACTATTAGAGAAATACCGTATGATATTTAGTTACGCAAATAAAATCAATCAAACAATAATTGTATTACACAGTTGAAATCATGAGTCAATTGAAGCTAGATCACCATGGAAAACCTGGAAGCACTGGATGGCCATTTCGTCCTATTGTCGGACTCCTCAAGTTTTCCATGGTGGTCTAGCTTCAATTGACTAATGATTTCAACTATATAAAAAAATTACTAAAATCTACACAAAACCCCCCTTCTGATAATAATTGTATTAATTATAAACTAATAAACTATTGAGTTCATTTTTGAAAAATAAACATCTAGTTTCAATATAAAAACTTTTTTTCTTTTGTATAGTTTTACATTATCTTCATATTTGCGTGAATGAATAAATTAGTTACAAGATATTTGTTTATTCCAATTCGTCATTGACCTTATCATTTAAATTACTTTACCAGATAATTTAATTCTATGAACTAATTCTTTTTTGATTATAATTCATTGTTATAGGCTCGTAAAGGTTTGATCATCTTCAATCAATGTCGGCCTAAATTTAATTTGACTAAGAACTGATGTAAGTCAACTGTATAGATATTTTTTTCAGATTGAAAGTTATTTGAAAAGTTAAACTAACTGTTAACCAATAAAAACAAAAAATAAGCAAGGTATACATAACTCTAAAACTTGTGTAGACGAATTCTGAAACCCATGATTGTTGGGATGATGCTGAAAAATTTCTCGCAATAGACATGACAAACTCAGGAAACATTAAGAAGCATTTTGTCTAATCAGCGTTTGACTAGAAGTTTTGCTAGAAATATCATGAAAATGAAAAGTCATATGTAGAGGTTCTGATTGGCTGATTACTACACTGATACTATGTTTAGTAGTATTCCAGAATTTTCAGGAAAACCCAAGGACTTCTAAATCACTATAAAAACCCTATATTTTCTTTACATAAATGAACCTTTGAAGTACAGTGCTTCTCGTATATTTTGCGCCTTTTCTCTCGTGTTCAGAACGCTGTTTAGTTCTCGTTTAGGGGTTAGAGACTAGCTTAGGATCCGAATATAGCGTTTGATCATCAAGACTTATCAATGATATTATTTATTTAATTTCTAATTATGTAATTAAATGAGTTTTATGCATCTTAAGTACAATATCATGTTTGGTTTAGTGAGGAAATGGATTATGAGAATAACTCCGACTTTTCTGAGTTATAAAAAAAATTCATCACCTATAATCTTCTATTACTCTACTATCCCTTAAAGATCGTAAATGATAGAACTATTATAAACTTAATAGTTTGAAGGAATCTTCCTAAGATGAAAAATATTTTTAATAAATGACAAATACCTGAAGTTGAAAATTAGATTGACATGGTGAATAAAGTTACTACTGACTACCTAATTTAAAATTTAATTTATGACACAAGTCATTTGAGGATTAATACTATAAGCACAAACAAAATATTTCATTGAATATCATCTAGAAGTAAGGTGTTTAGATTGAAAAACCATCATAGTTCTTAATACACAATAAACGCTGAATATACTTATCATGTATCTCTTCTTTTTGAATTTTCATCAAGATAATGAATAGATAGCAAGCCGCTGATGTTACAATTCATATTTGAGCTTTACTATATATTAGTTTCATGATAATCAAGAATATTTTACAAAATCTAATGCGCCCCCATGATCAGTCATTGATACTGTTGATAATCTACTCTGCAAGCTCATTCCATACGGTTAAAAAGAGGTCACTAAGAACAGGTATGGATATCTCAAATAAAAGTTCTATTAACTACTTTATTATCCTCTATGCTGGAATATGCATTTTAGTCTATTTTCTACTTTATACCGATTACATTTTTAGATTAAAAAGGATCCACAAAATAATGGGCTTGAATAAATCCTCAAGTCCTATATTACATTTGCAAAACCCTTAATTAAACAGGACAACAAATTAAAGCACTGTTATCATCAATAGAGCTTATCCTGTGTAGCGTGTTACGTATATTGGGTCATAACTATGCTAAGACGTATGGATACAATCGGTCTTTGGGCAACCCATGGTACATATTTTTAACAAAGTTGTGTTTCACAATATATATATAGCTTCTACGATGATGACATCAGTTATTCAAAATATTATTTTTTTTCCAAAAGATAGGTTTTTCAACATTTCGATCTCTTTTAATTGCAATCTCGTAAAATCATTTGTAGTTCAAATGAAGAATAAATGTGTAACAACGTGATACAGAGAGGAATCATTTTTTTATGAATCAATATTTGGTTCTATCTCCAGAAATCATGTTCGTTTACAATATTCTTTCAAACACACTAGTCATTCAAACATCTTCTTGAAATGTTCGTTTCTATAAAAGATCCAAATTAAAATGATTGAAGTTAATCTAAAATAAAACTTTCAGGCGAACGATATGGCAAAACTGTTTTCTAAAACAAACATGTTATGTGCATTGTTCAAACGCATTTTATTTCGTTCTGTATTGAAAATAATGTTCAACATCTAAAAGTTGATTTCATTAACCTAATGTCAGTTTACCACTTTACAGTCTTCCATGTTGTAAATTCAACCTGTAATAAATACTGTTCAATAGTTAAGATAAATATTCTTTTCATGAGAATGTATTATTTCCATTTTCCAGCTGTTTATTCATTATATGTTTGCTTAAATATTTGACATCAGCAGTTATTAAAATGCAAATCCCTGTACAATTACCATTTTTATTAATAAGCGAAGAATTGAGTTTTTTATTCGTATTCCGATATGTAAATTGATCACCTCAAGTTATAACAAGCAATGAGTAAGCATCACTTTATTACTCCTACATTATTTATAATCAAATGAATGAGATACTTTACTATGGAACACTTCAATGAAAATATACTATCAAAGATTTAAATATTCCATGTTAATTTTAACAAGGCTTTTTATGTCATAACCTATTCACTAAAATCATTGTTTAAGGACAAAACTTTTAAAGACCTTTTGTTTGTTTTGAATACATTTCTAAAACAAGTTGTTGGTGTGATGGTAACCGGGTTATAAGTAACATTGTGCATCATCGCCCAATTTTAGGTCATTCACGGGCTAACCACGATAGTTAGTCTTACAAATTTCTTGTTTATTACAATTACAAGTGAAGTGACAATACAATTCTGTGGTTAGATACAATGCTTAAGGGATGCTATAAACAACCAGTAAGCATCAATGGAAATGAAAATTTTATTAAAATCATCCATTGATTGGTGTTAACATTACATTTGTTATATCAAGCATTTTAAAAACTACATTTCATCAACATCTACGAAACATTATTCATGTTTTAATTGGTTCTGAGTATCATGAAGCGATAGCTTAAGTTACCGAAAGAAAACTTTGGGAGGTCTTTTAGCCATGATATTTTGTTTGATATTCTTCAATTTTATGAAATTCATTAGTCACAGTTTCTTTTATAAGAAGATTATTCTGTGGGTTTATAAATTATATCTCAAATTAGAAAGAAATTATGAAAAACATGCCTTTTGTTGGTTTATATCGGTTATGATACAGATCTTTCATTCAAGATGTAATGTTAAATTTCCCTAGTTAACAAACCGCTCTTACATTTCGTAATAGAAGCAAATGATTCTATAATGTTTTCGATTTGTTAAATTATACATGTGAAGTTGTCATTTGGATATATAAGTAACACTTACTGATACATATTATCCATTTCAGATGCTTCAGTTAGGCTTACGAAAGCTAAAATTCATAAAAACGTACAATAGTTAAATAGATATCCGCTTTCTACTACTGGGAAATAGGGGGTTCTCATAACTAGTTAACAGGTGTTTTCAATTTCGATGTAGAATCAGGAGAGAGATTTTATGACTGTAGTTATTTTCCAGCAGTAAAGAACGATTATCGGAGCATGTTAAAATGAATATCTAGCATCATAATTTATCGGAAGTAAATTTAAGTGTATATCCACTGTAAAGTTGATAGTATTACCTGCATTTCACTGAAAGCAGATAATTTCTGCCTTTTTACTAATTCTTTCCATGTTCTTGTAATAATGCGAGAATAAACTATTTGGTTTATATGTATTAAGTTACATATGAAACTATACATTTAAAAGTCGAACCTATTGCTTTTTCCTTTTTCACCTGACCAAAGACTTTGACATCTTGACATCTCACCAACTTTTTCATCAATTTAGAAAGGAAGGTAATTTGTTGCGTTGAAAAATATCACTTGCCTAGCCTAAGTCGTTGATATATGCTTTGGAATCTAGCATGAGGAAACCATTAAAGAGTAACTGTCAACCTATTCACATTTTACGGTACCTGAATCAAAATATAATTAATGTAACTAAATAACTAAGTCCACATTTTGAATCCAGCTTGAATCCACATTGACACCTCTGGATGCCGGCTCAGTGGTCTATCGGTTGAGTGCTCTGGCACGAGACTGGTAGGTCCTGGGTTCGAATCTCGCGAGACGGGAGCGTGGATGCGCACTGCTGAGGAGTCCCACAATAGGATGAAACGGCCGTCCAGTGCTTGCATGTTTTCCATGGTGGTCTAGCTTCAATTGACTCATGATTTCAACTATGAAAATACTGAAATCTCCACAAAACCCCTTCTGATTATAGTTTCATTTGACTTAACTAAACAAATGTTATCAGCGCATAAAACATAAAAAATTACTTTTATTCACAATTGACTTGAATTCAGGAAAAAACAACTTGTAAAGTCTAATGACGTTTATCTGCTATCTAACTTGTTATTAAAATGTTAGTACCGAATACAAATTATACTAAACATGAAATATGGTATTTGTTTTCACGAGTAATGATTGAGTATAAATTTAATCAGGTATCAATTGAAGCTTAGTATCGTTAGAATAACTAACGTGGAACATACTGTTAGTAACATTTGTTGAAGAGAGTTGTGGTATCGATAGTCTCCTTTTCTAATATAATATG
The DNA here is from genome assembly GCF_000237925.1 of Schistosoma mansoni. Taxonomy (NCBI): domain Eukaryota; kingdom Metazoa; phylum Platyhelminthes; class Trematoda; order Strigeidida; family Schistosomatidae; genus Schistosoma; species Schistosoma mansoni. The sequence goes on from NC_031498.1 coordinate 6,328,747, forward strand.
ATATAATATACATATCTATATATAAAGGTACAATTAACTGGAGTGCGAACGACTTATGGAATTTATTTTTTCCAACCGTGTATGATATGTGTTCAAATCTTAAGATGGACTATAGATGCTAATTGTATAATATGGTAAATCTGTTTTTCACACAATAAGTTAATGAATTATTATTGTTCAGTGTAAGTCAGTCCATTTTGATTAATCTTGAGAATCGAAAAAAATCCTTATCCTCAGTTTTTAGTTTTATAGTTAGCGCCTTTTCTCTTGTATTAAATTTACAATGATGATTTAGTCTCCATTTATTAAAAATGGTTAAGAAACCAGATCGCGGATTCCATTAGTAGACTTATCAATCCAGAGTGGTTTGGTGACAGTGTGTTGTGTTTCTGACTTACTCAAAGAATTCGATACGCAATGAAAGACTTTTCAATACTCATTATGTTTAGAAAACGATAAAACAAATTTGTGAGTAAAACAACCAGCTATATGTTTGGATTCCAATTATAACGCAAAATTTTGAAAAAAATTGTAAAACCAATTTTTGATTTAAAACATTGTATATTTGTGACAATAAATCAAGTGTTGGTACATCCACTTATTTTGACACCTAGTAAAATAATTCTATGGGGAATGGATATCATAAAATAGTTTGTTCTGAAATAATAAAATGAATATACAAAAATTATTTCCTCTTTAGCTATTTGCTTAAACATCTGACTTTATTGGGGAGAGTCTTAAAAAAATTTTGATGAGTAGTATTTACAATGTCAACAAAATAAAGTTTTCATGGAGGTGATATAGGTTGAGGATTAAAACACTTCTTATTTTGGGTGGTAATTACAAATAAACTTCTACTTGTAAAAGCCAATATATATGAATGACTGACAAATACTGTTATAGGCTTTTATTACTTGGTTACTAGGGGCATGTTTATAGGTAAAGTAATTGCTTAATAAATTGGTTTGCTGTAATGTTTTTTTGTAATCATACCTTTTTTACCAATGTTGTATGTACCGAAGCAAGGCATGATAACATGTTCCATGTAACTTTGTAGCAATAACTATTGTGAAAAAACCATAGTACAAAACTGGTTTTTAGTTATTGAGTTAGTTTTATCCTAGATAGTTCTTATAATTCTGTGATCAACTTATTTAAAGTTTAGCTTCTTTTTATAATTTGATTTTGTTTCACATAACTACTTCTTTTTGTTATAACGGTCCTTTACCTTTTTTACACAAATTGGACGTTAATTTACCTTAGATGAATATCTACACTACATTCCCTTGCAGTGTCTACTCTACAGGACTACAACATAACTCAGATCAAGAACACGTGATTAGTTTGACTTGAACGTAACTATATATTTCCACACCAAAACCTACACAATCCAACAACAAATGGACAATCAATAATAATAAATAATAAGGATAGGAGAATAATATAATTCATCTGACACCTATTGGACTATCTACATGTCTGACTAAGCAGACAACCAATCATTATCATCATTGCCTACACATCACTTTTCAAATAAAAATATGCATAAATGTTTAACTAAATGTAAACAGAGATGGATAGTGGCTAGCAGTGGAATCCAGGAAGCGCGTTTCGTCCTATTTGGGACTCGTCGGCTGGATGTACCTGCATCTCAGAGTTGATGTTCACTCTGGGACTCGAACCCAGTACCCTCGCTTCAAACGCCGTCGCGTTATCCACTCAGCTACTGAGTCCTGATAGCCACTTGCTTGTGCGATGGGGTGAAGTTTAAATTCATTTAGTATAGTTTGTTTGAATCTAGTGAATGAATTAGAGACTGACCAGTTGCAGTCCTAACACATCGATGGGAAGATTCAAACAAACTATACTAAATAAATTTAAATGTAAACATGTTTGATTTCCGATACTATCAGTTATGCATACATTTTAATCTACATCTTATCCCTTTTTGTATGTATAAACTGTTTAAAACTTATATAAGAACTTTCGTCTAAATTAGAGCGAATGGTTTCACAGTATTTGAGCTCAGAGTTGATGTAAGACATTAAATAGGAATAATATGTATTTGTAAAATCTCAGCGAATGAATTTGAAGTAAATCCAACGTTTCACCTGGCGATCTGGTCCAAGCTTTTCGCTGAGATTTTACAAATATATTATTCCTATTTAATGTTTAAAACTTATTTTTAAGGTTTATCATGTAAAAAAGATAATTTGAGGAATTTTGCTCATTTTTTTCTTTTGTTTAGTTTAATTCTGGATAATTAGCTTCAAGTAACATTGTATAAATTAGTCTAATTCTAGTAATAATGATAAAGTTTGTGTTCAAACAAAACTTTGTTCAATATAATAATCTTTAAAATGCAATGCAAAATTTCCAAATAAAGTTTGATAGTGTCTAATAGTAGGATTTGGGAAGCACATTTCGTAATATTTGTGATTAAACAGTCTGATGTAATTGCACCTGTTTTACTGGAAACACATAGTCATTGGCTTGTGTAGCAAGGATCAACTGTAGTCCATTAAAGCAACAATTGAAAGATTCAAACAACCCTTTTGAATTAAGTAAAATAAAGTGCTATCAAGAAACCCTGTCGTCTTTTATTCTAAATGACATATTCCGACCACCTACGTTTAAAATATGTTTCGCTTATTTATATATAGTTTAGGAAACTTTATCATAATTCTGAAACTATTAAAATTTCGTCCGGCTTATGACGTTTTTTAGCTTCAAGTATAATATAAACATAGCACGTACTAATTTAGACGCAAATACTCAATAACTTATGTCTACTTCATTCAAACATAAGATAATTAACGATCTTTTAATTAAATTACAATATAGACGATTTCACTTAGAATGAACATTCAATATTTACATGAATATAAAGCAATGTCAAAAACTGACTGCCGTCTACCTCCTCTCACGGTGTATAACTCAGTGCATATTAGTAAGCCAATATAGATATACATAATTCAAACTCACATGTAAAGTAAATTAAAACTAGTAAAGGATTTTCATATAATGAACTAACGAGTTTAAGAATAAACTATGATAATGTAACATTATTCTACTCATAATTTTGATTGAATTTGAAGGCAAGCAGTATTTCAGTATTATCTGTTTTTCTTGTAAATTTTCGAAATGAAAATTGGTCACTATGTTTTATAAACGAAATATAAATCATTACTCATATAGTGATAACTTAAAAGTATTATGTAAACTAATTAGTTTTGCTTTAGTTAACTCTTTTTCTAAGTTCGTAAACCTTATGTCATACTGTTGACAAACAAAACAAAGCTGGATACATATTTTAATAAGAAAAGAATAGACTTGCAATGAATTCATACTAATGGTTTTCACCCCCCCCCCTACCAATTATCTGTCTATTTTTTCAAATATACGTTTCATGGTCCATTTATCTGAACGCTACTTATTACGTAATCTTATAATTTTTGTGAATGTTATTTCAGTGTCTATATTTTTTCTAATTATTGACCTATTTCCCATTATGTAACATTGATTCAAGCCTTTATTATTCTTATCACAACTAGTACACCTGTCATCACACTACCAACTTGTACTTTTCACTTACTATGTTTATTTATGTAATCTATTCCACTGTTATCATTGACTCATAAACTGCTTGGATTGGTTTATTAATCTCGTATATGCATATAAATATTACTGTATATTAGAGTAAAGCCTGATGAGGATCTAATCGAGAACAATATTGTTCGCTTACATATGTTGTTCACAATATGGAAATTTTTCAGATTTTCATATTGCTCATACTAATTTATTTCTGTTTGAATATACTTATTGAATTTAAATTGCTTTTCTCACATAAATTAAATCCTAGTTATGTCAGACATGTTTTTTTCTGTCAAATGTGTATGTTGGAAGAATACCATTCTTGGTATGAGAAATCGATTCTTCATAAATATGTGAAAATATATATGTTAAAACAAACACAACTATTTTGTTCGAAACTTAAGACCACAAGGTAAAGAATGTTTTTTTAAAAGGTATCAATCCCTTAGATATATATAAATATACGTAGTACAAATAGTTTGACGAATACTAATTCTAGTAAAGTGCAATTTTTAAACATACAATACCAATTGATGCAACTACATCAAAGTCAATGCTCCTAAATTCAAAACTGTTCTATATGAATAGAATTGTGACTTATTGAATTTACTAAGACAATATGATAGATAAGTTGATCATCAAAATATATAGTAAATACAAATAAATACACCCCGTTTCAAACGATTATAACATCTTAATGATTGCTGGTCTAACATATATTAGGTCCGTGTTATCATGAAGTATTTTAGTAACCACACACATAAGAGACCACAGTTTTTGTTTATTCAGTCAGATAGTCACAACTTAGAACCTGGTACATATATTATTAGCCCTATACCTGACTCCAAATGGATTGTGTTCTGATTGTCATTGAACTACACATGTCGGCTATCCTTGTATATTTCATAGACTTAAATCGCGTTGGTGAATAACGCAATTAAATAAGTCGAATAGGAGAATGGATTTTCCAATACACATATTTTGTACACTCACTGATCTGAACAGGTAATTAGAGGGATGAAGCGAATAGAAGAGGACGAAGCAAAATGACGAGCGGTGGAGAAGGCCTGTGAGTCAACTCTATTTAATCAAGCATCAATCAATATTTATAGTCAGACAAAAATAAGTTAGAAACATGTGATGAATAGGGTAAGAAGTGCACACACACACCCATAAAAATAGTCAAGGTTGATAAGTGAATAACTAATAAGGTCAAAACGTGACTCAAGAACAATGGATTAAATAGCCTGTTCAGAAGCTAGAATTGGGTATATGAGCTTACCATAGCAAGCGACACTACAGTATGTACATTGGTTCAAGTTGCAATATCTTATTAGCACAGAGGTGATATTGTTAGGCGGAATCTCAGAATAGCAAAGATAGTAACAGTAACAGTGGTAACAGGAAAGATTAAGCATGGAAGACACGATCCGGAATAAAATATAAGTTAGTGGAATAAAGCACAAAAAGTGTGAAGACAAAGAACGGATGCACTTGCGCCATTGCAAACGGTTTTCAGCCATGCCATTGGTTACGATAACCAACTGCACCACTACAAACGATTCTAAGCCATGTCATAAAAAGTCTTTAATCATTGGTTACTATAACTACGCGGACCCCAACCAGGTAGTCTACACTTATAAACATAGCTCAGTCAAATTTTCAATGACTTGATGGACTGTTGTCGTGCTCTAGTTTGATCGTCCTTAGTTTTCTCCCACCCTACTTCTACACCAGACAACATCCGATGGTTGGCAGTACACCATTTTTTAGAGTAATTAATGATGACAAAAATAAATTATGGTACTTTTAGTAATTTAGCTGAATGATTAAAAATTAAAAATAAGGTAAGGTTGTTTATTTTATGTTAACATATCAAGTATTTAAAAATCTGTGTGCTAATCAATGGTCTTTCAAAGGAAAATATCATCGGACAAGAAAAATTATGTAAAATGAAGTTCATTTGGACATTTTTTTATCAATTATTTTCAAAATACGACCTTAAACTAATAGATACAATCTGTTAAACCTATTTAAAGGTACCATTGTTAAACACCCTTGGGACACAAAAACCAAAATAGCTCTATAATTTGAATTATAAATAACTGACGATTTATGTCCCTGATGATCATTCAATAGTGATCTCTTTTTTGTCACTTGAAGAATAACATGTACATGTGAAAAGTTTGTTGATAAGGACACTTATCAAAAGAAGAATAAATTTACCCTTATAATATCTTTTCAAATATGTTTATTACATTTTCTTCAGGTTGTTTTCAATCACATGTCAATTACGAAAACTAATTTAAAATAAATGGGTGTATTTAAAATCTCAATTCACTAATTAATAAGTGTTATATTTTATTTCAACCTAATTGTTGTACAGGTCTTTATGTACTTTATTGAATAGAATAGAAATAATTGTATTTTATGCTTCATACCAACTTACTGGTTGGCGTTTTTTAGCAAGATATTTTTCTACGGGATGGGGTTGCCGACCCTATGCCCAACCCTCCTCTTTTACCTAGGCTTACGACCGGCAGTAACTCTAGAAGAGCTACAGGTCGAGTTTCGTACTAATTGCTATATGTATGGTATTACATATACAAGCCACGAAAACGTTTAAACACTTTATATCTTTTCTATATAAAAAATACCGGTTTGAACTAATGGGAAATAATTTGAGTTATCAAAATGAGTTGTCTTTAATTATTTTTCTAACAAATGAAATCATGTTTATTCTGTTCAATTATAACATAAATAAAACAATTAAATTTTAAAGAAATATAACATTCATTAATTAGTGTTATGGGATTTCAAATACACCCATTAATTTAAATTAGCCTGTGATATTTAAATTTGATTTAAAAACAATTTGAGATGATACAACGAATATATCAAGTGATATTCGATAAGTGAATGCATAATTCCCAGCAGTGTAATGAACGAAGACTCAGGTGGGAACAACGAACTTAATACAAAATTACTAAGTTCTTTCGTAAAATGTAAAGATCATAAGTTTAATACTTCATTTGCAAATCCTCTATCAATTGTCTCAAAATTCATTGTTCCCTCATTGCCATAACAACTGCTCTCTGTTACTGTTCTCTTCAATTCTATCTTCCCAACCTTCTGCTGCCAGATATTCCACTTCTGATTGGTGTAATATATTACTTATGTTGACATCAGTAGCATGCATCACAATAGTTATATTGTCAATAAAATCTTTCATTTGTACACGTTAATCATTAAAAGACTGGAAGTAAATAAGCATAGGGTTGTCATGAAAGCGATAAATCGTTATTTATTTAAAAAAATATATCAGTTGACTATTAAAATTTTACCAAGTAGACTGATCAAGCCTAACTATTTACCTTTGTCATGTAAAAGACATTAACTGATTACGAAGATGAATTTCAAAAACTTTGATTTATGATAGGTGTAAGAATCAGTAAGGTACTTTACTTGGATTGTTAGTATTTCAGTCAGTATTGAACAATTAATAAATATAATGACTCAAATTCAAACATTTCATAGTTTGTGTTCAAAGTTCAATAAAATGTAGCATATTTTAATAGCATGAACTTACATGCTTTACATATTTTCCTGTCAACTTTAGTCGTAACTCACACTTCATTTCATTTTTGGATTCCAAACAATTTATAATTTCTTAGATATTATGCAATATAAAGTGAATTGCTTTAAACTACGAATTTGTGGGATTATTTATCAGCGCACTTCATTTATGCTTTTGACTAAGTTTTCAACTACAACAACAGTTTTCAGTGCACTTTTTATTGACAGTTGATAGTTATTTGTAGTTAGCAATGATATCTTCTCATATTTACATATCTTTAGCATTCTTATTCAAGTCAAAGTTTTTGTACACTGAAAAATTGCACCCATGACGAAAAACTTATTGACAAGGGATATTTCTTCGTTGGTATTCAACCTTTTGTAGAATAAGTTTGGTTGGTTCGAACACATTTCTTTGTGAATGGACAGTATATTATAAGCTAGAAATTTTGGGGATAGTGTTATGCATCACCCTCTTATTTAGTGAGAAAAACAATGGTAAATCGAGTCCTATTGTACCACTTTAGAGTAACTTCCAAATGACCTCAGTTAATATCTGAGTTTCGACTGAAATTTTGTTACAACGGGACATAGAGTAACATTTAAAATCTCATATTTGACTGCAAACACTTTACTTCATTTTTTTCGCTTAACATCAGCCTAAATATATTTTCGAAGGTTCCGCGAGATCTGAAAACAATCCAACGTTCGCAAACTCCGTTATTTTTATTTTGTATTGTTTATTTGAATCTTCCCATCGATGTTTAGGACTGAAATTGATCAGTCTCTTATTGGCATATGTGCATTCTGTATGGAATGCCTCGATATCACCTTTGGTCACAAGTATTATAAGCAAAGATAGATGGTGGCTAGCAGTGGAATCCAGTTATTTTTTATATCTCTCTGTGCTAGACTGCTAGTGTTTTCATTACTTTGTTCACCAGTGTTTACGTAAATACCACTACCGCTTATTGTTGTTTATACATTATAACGAAACTACCTCCGATAAAACTTATAAATGATACATCTACACTATCGGGATTATTAATATCATAATATTTTGGCGTATTGAATAATTAAATTTATCCCCATTTTACAATCCTTTATAACTATTCATTTAAGACTGTAATATTAATTTTCTGATCAAAACTCCTCATATATCTGAACTGATTATATATATAACTCCGCCTGGAACCCCTCTGGAGCTGCTGATGGTTTCAAGCATACATAAAGGAGGAGGGTTTGACATCGGATTTAGCGACCGCATCCCATAGAAAAATAACTCGCTAACAAAACGCTAACCAGAAAAAATATATGTATACAAAACTCTGAAAATCAATGTGTTAGAAGTACTTCCTTCGTTATAGTATCATTTCTTTAATATAACAAATAGATTCAATAGTGTTTTAAATGACTATATATTGGATTAAGTTTATTTCACTTCATTATTAAAGGCCAGTTGACTTGTATAGAAGTTTTTATTCATAACATTCAAAATAATTGTTTAATTTATTCAGCCGATCTTCCACTCTCTCTCTTTCTCGTTTTGTCTCGTAAACTCTATGGTTTTAAAAGAACTAAAATCTGAGTCTTCTTTAAGTAACTAGTGACAATTATCAACAGTCAAGCAAAAATATAGTTTTTGAATTTTTCTTTATTTTATTCATAATTCTTTCTCATTATTTTCATGAATGATTAACAAACGTGATTGTATCTCTTTTTCGTTTCAAATCAGTTTAAATTTCTAAAAGAATCGGTATGAAATTAAAAATCTAAAGACAAGATCCCGTTCTATACATTGGACGGTCTGACACTAATTTAAGTAAGTTACAGTCGACAGCACCTGCTACAGCCAACGCCGCCCCGCCGGGACACTCCACCCAACGTCACCTCTCCGCACTCAACTGCTCCAACTAGCACCTCGACTCCAGGCCCGCAGCGGCGTCCGCAGAACAGCAACCTTCCTTTTCCTGGTTGGCAAGGACGGCAAATGTTGTGAAAAAAACATAAGTGGAGACAATCGGATGTGCAGAGGCACACAATTGCAGAACATCTCAGTAAAATATGAGAACCAAATGGTAAATAGTTAATTTGCAAACTATCAATGAATTGTCTCAATCTTGACCGTTCCTTCTGCAAATATCAGTCCATCGTCTCCGATTATTATTGTTCATGCATTTTCATACCAGTTGCGTTTCGTTTTGTTCTTTTCTTTATCAATCTTCTACTGAGATACATTCTATGCTTGACCAACGTCATATACTACTTATGTGGATATAAGTAACCCACACCACGACAGTAACATAATTGTGATATCATTTGGAAAACTATATTTCCAATTAATGAAGCAAAAATATATCTCCTAGGGAAATAATATGTTTGAAGAAAATATTGTATTTTCATATAACGAATTCGTATCAGAAAATGTATTCGCAAGAAAAGTATTCAAGCATGATGTCAGTTATATTTGTCTTATCCAATTTAATCTCATGAATTAAGTTAAATAAATACTGTTCAGTGCTCACATTAATTATAGTCAATATGTATTTCGACAAAAAGCTTAAGTGTACTTTAGATATTTAATAGAAATTTAACTTATAAATAGATGTATTGAAAACTAACATAAATAACGGTTTACTATACTAAATGGATCAGTGTCAGTTTCTTAGAGCTAAATCTTAGATACTTAACTGTTTCGTAAATTATATCTTTACTTTGAAAAGTCACAAAAATCTATCTTGCTTATTCACTTGGTATTGTTTATTTGAATCTTTCCATTGATTTTTAGGACTGCAATTGATCAGTCTCTTATTGGCATACGTGCATACTGTGCGTATTGCCTCGATATAACCTTAATTCACAAGCATTGTAAGCAAAGATGGATAGTGGCTAGCAGTGGAATCCAGGACGCGTGTTTCATTCCATTTGAGTGTAAACAGCTGCATGCACATGTATCTCAGAGTTGATGTTCACTCTGTAACTCGAACCCATTACCTTTCGCTTCAAACGCCATCGCGTTATCCACTAAGTCCTGATAGCCAGGTACATCCAGCTGACGAGTCCCAAATGGGGCGTCCTGGATTTCACTGCTAGCCACCGTCCATCTTTGCTTATAATATTTTGCTTATTATTTAAAATAAAACATCTTGTTTCCTGATCAATTAGTTTACAGCTTCCCCCTTTTCAATAAGTGTATCGCTTTTTTATTTGAATAAAGTATTATCAATCCTTAGTTAATGAAAAGCACATTGAAAATTAGACACTGTCACATGAAATTTATGTTGATAACAATAAAAGTGTAAATAGTTCACTAACGACATACTGTAGCTCTATAAACGAAAAAAAATTCTAAACGATGTTTACTTTAAACATTTTACCGATCGATCAGAATGAAAATTGACCAGAATAGGAATTATAGTTTCACCAATCCTTAAGCTTTTTTCGAATTCCTTCAAAAATGTTTTGTTAAAAATGCTTGGATTTACTGTGAAAAAGCCATATGATCTTTAAAAATGAACATACGATTTAAATTAAGAACCGTTAGAGAAACTTATCAGGACTCAGGAATTGTTAGATACCTTCTTAACAAAAGATAATTATATATAGTTGAAATCATGAGTCAATTGAAGCTAGACCAACATAGAAAACCTGGGAGCACTGGACGGCCGTTTCGCCCCATCGTGGGTCTCCTCAGCAGTGCACATTCACGATCCCGCCCCACGAGATTCGAACTCAGGACCTATCAGTCTCGTGTGTGAGCGCTTAACCGATAGACTACTAAGCCGGCATCTAACGGTGTTAATGTCTAACTTCAACCAATCCACGAAATTGAGCAACCATTCACTGTTCAGTGCTTCTAAGTTTTTCATGGTGGTCTACCTTCAATTCACTCATGATTTCAACCATATAAAACTGCCGAAATCTCCACGAAACCCCCTTCTGAAAAAGATAATTAGTTTTTTTGTAATCCTTCATTAGGAAATATTCACTTTGTTGTAAAAATTTAGGCATTATGTATGATATAAACATATAAACACGACTACATTGGAAAGTCGTGCATAGAGGAGAGCTGACACATGCATCTCACGTGACGATCGGAGTCAGACAAGGCTGTTCAACCTCTCCCTTCCTCTTTCTGCAGGTGTTTGGCTGGATTATGAAGACCTAAACATCTCAAGGGAAGCACTAACTACAATGGACAGCTCAGAATTAATTAGAAGACTTGGACCTCACAGATGACATAACTCTTCTATCCAGTACACACGAACAAATACAGATGATGACAACTAGTGTATGTATAATGTAAACATTCTTTAAAACAACAGAAGTAAGATGATAAATTGGTAATACTCCATTGAGTGAAAAATTGAATTTTCTGAAGTAAATAGATTCTTCAAAAAAAAAACCCGTTATCTACTCATTACGAGTATATTATTACTGCTTTACTACCATAAACACTCCATTTTGTGATCACTATATTTACTATTTTCAAGTTCCACATTATTAGTGATACTTGTAAGCATCTTTAATTTATTTTGACATACTAGAATTCTATAGATACTCAAATACAAGAATATCATGTCGATTTAAAAAAAAAAGAGGATGTATGCTTGTTAACAAAAAATGTTACTTTTTTTAACTAAGAACATAAAATAAGTTTCTACACTTTCTCAAAAAATACAGTTGTTATTCTACTCAAGAAATAACGAAAGCAGCCGAACTAATTATATAATCATGAGGATCTGGGGATACATTCAGAAAATGGTACTTACTAGAACAAATAATTTTGTTTCGAATGAGAGAGAGTAAATAGATACTGTAAGAATATTTTAACACTACGGATCATTGTTGAACAATCAGTTGAGTGAAACTCACCACTATACATCAACTTTATTGATTATGAGAGTTTTGGACACTGTGGATAGGAAAACATTATGGAAACCTCTTCGACACTATGGTGTAACTGAGAACACTGTCAACATCATACGGAATTCATACGACCGACTACACTGCCAAGTCGTGCATGGAAGACAGCTGACAGATGCATTTCAAGTGAAGATCGGAGTCAGACTCCCACACTCCCACTTTCTCTTCATTAGGTTGATTGTATGATTTTAAAGACCTTAACATCTCGAGAGAAACATGGAATGAAATGAACATCTTGGATGAGGCTACACGATTTTGACTTCTCAGATGACCTAACTCTCATCTCCAATGCACACCACAAACACTTTAGCAGCAGCCTCTGCATCAGTAGGGCTCAACATACACAATGGAAAAGGCAAGATCATTAAATACAACATAGAAAACACCAACCCAATCAAATTTGATGAAGAAGCTTTGGATGAGGTGGAAACTTCCACATACCTGGACAACATAATCGATTAACAAGAGGGATCTGATGCAGATGCAAATGCGAGGATTGACAAAGCAAGGAAAGTATTCCTACAATTGTAGAACATATGAAACTCAAAACAACTGTCAACCAATATCAAAGTCACAATCTTCAATACGAATGTTAAGACGGTTTGTTCTATGTTACGTAGCTCAAACTTGGAGAAATACTACAGCCATCATCTAAAAGGCACAAGTATTTACAATCATTTACCTACGTAAGATACTCAATATCCGTTGGCCGGATATTATCAGTAACAGCCTATTGTAGGAGAGAATAAAGCACCTTCCAGGTGATTAAGAAATTAGGAAAAGACGTTGGAAGTGGATAAGACATATATGGCGGAAATCCTCAAACTGCATCATGAAACAAGCCCTGACGTGGAATTGTGAAGGGATACGGAAAAGAGGAAGCCTAAAAAATGCAATGTGTCGGGAATTGAAACCAGACACGAAAAGGATGGATAGGAACTGGAAAGAACTGTAAAGGATTGCCCAGGACAGAGTTGGATGGAGAATGCTGGTGAGCGGTCTATGCTCCTTTATGAGGGGTAACAGGAGTAAATAAGGAAAGTAAGCAAGTAGGAATATTTGTGATGATTAAATGATTTTTAAGGATTTTTCCTGGAATAAAATAATTCTTTTAGTTAAGGAAATTATAACCATTTTAGTCATGGCTAAAGCTGATGACTTCCGTCTAACGTAATGGTGGACAACTAACTCAGTTTTTTGTTTCATTTAGACGTTATTCAAGTTAATTTGTAAAAATTAGACTAAACCTATGTAAAATGTAACATTTTACACTTGATAACTTTAACACAAAGCAATTAACGTTTTCTAATCAAATGAGCTAAAAATCTTCGGTGTTTTTTTCACAAAGTTTATTGGGTTTTTGAAAACCCCTAAAGAAAATTCTTCTAGAGGTTATATAACTGGTAAAACGAGTAAAAATTGAAGTATTTAGGCTGAAAAGTAACAGTCAAACGCTCACTTGCAACAGAATGAGTCATGATGGATAACAAAAATAGAAGTTATAATCAACTTTGTTAGTCTACTTTTGTTCAAATTAATAAGTGCTTTAAAGTTGAATTTACGAGTCGCTTCAAGCTAGATCACCATTGAAAACCTAGAATCACGGAACAACTTCTTCGTACTAATATGAAACTCCTCAGTAGTACTCCATTACAATCCTGCACAAAATACTCGAACCCAGAACCCTCGATCTCGCGCGCGAATGCTTAACCTGTAGACCACTGAGCGTGAATCCAACGATGTTAATGTTTAACATCAATCGACCCGTGATCTTGCAAGATCATGAAAATACTACAATCTTCACAAATCCCCTTATGGATAATAATCATGTGCTCACTAGTGACTAGCTTAAAGATTGATTTTTTTGAGTTCTAGTGAGAAGCCATGACCACTGGAGTCCAATCTGTGTCGGGTGTGAGACAGTTATCCACCTCAGACAGTGGGTTAAGTGTTGCGCAAGATCATGAATCGATTGAAGTTAAACATTAACATCGTTGGATTCACGCTCAGTGGTCTACAGGTTAAGCATTCGCGCGCGAGATCGAGGGTTCTGGGTTCGAGTATTTTGTGCAGGATTGTAATGGAGTACTACTGAGGAGTTTCATATTAGTACGAAGAAGTTGTTCCGTGATTCTAGGTTTTCAATGGTGATCTAGCTTAAATCGACTAGTGTATTCAACTGTTAAAGTACTACAATCTCCACAAATATGCACACTGATTATACGTACTTCTGATGTACAAATCATTAGCTAGAAATAAAAAACATTAATTTACAATCAAAACAACAAAAGTAATGATTAGGTGACAACAAGTAGACATGAAGTTTGAGTGGTAGATGGGCATAAAATATTCAACAAATATACTTCGTAAAATAAAAGTCCACCATCATATCAAAGCTAAACTAGAAAAAAGCATAAACTCCGAAGTTATCATACCTTTAAAATGAAAGACGATTGATTAGAAACAAAAGTTTTCATAATGTGACTCTCACCAGAAATATTTGGTTTACAATTTCAAGACTCTATGTGGTGTAAAGTCTAGAGAAGTACTATGAAACTTTAAGGATTTCCATTGCATTTTTTTAGGAGTACGAACTACTGAACGGTGCCAAGTCAGGTCACAACATTCTTCCAGTCTCATTCGATTTTCAAGCTTTATCAACGATGTCAGTTCATAATGAAATCCTTTTTAAAGTTCTATCATTTAAATCCCAGTTCAGTACTAAAATTAAATGTTATCTACCTATCTAATAAAATGCTCTATGAGCACTTGTACTTCTGGCAAGAATCATTTTATCTAGGATTTAATGAGAGTTTCGAAGAAATATAAACTTATATGTGCGCTTTGTGAAGTTTTCACTACGTGGTACAAAGTCCATTGAACGTGATTTTTGAAAGCAGGAAAAATTAACATATTACTTGTACTTGATCACATTTGCCTTCAAAGCGTTGCTCAAGTATGCTGGGACAATCGACTAAGGTTAAACGGAAGATATTAGGTAAAAGTGGTAAGTTGACTGATTAGGTAATGAAGCTCTTTTGATTGATGCAAGCAGGCATAGCTATGGATTGGAAAAAAGCTAGAGACGACAAACCAAAATATGTCATCAGTTCATGAGACCACTGGCTTTCGGGTTGAGCTATGTAAGTACAAGGTACCCGACCTGTGTCTACTCGATTATTTTGGCTAGTAGTTGAAGACGATGATTGAGAATCGATCTAGTAGGACAGATGTATTCACTCTTTATTCTATTTTAGATCATAAGTTTAAAAATTATTCTGTACCTTTTATTCTGAGAATCCGTTGATTCTTTGTGAATC
This sequence comes from Schistosoma mansoni, assembly GCF_000237925.1. Lineage (NCBI taxonomy): Eukaryota > Metazoa > Platyhelminthes > Trematoda > Strigeidida > Schistosomatidae > Schistosoma > Schistosoma mansoni. Next base: position 6,344,163 of record NC_031498.1, read on the forward strand.
ATATTGTCTATTCATAATGCTTTTGCTCACCATCGCTGATGCTAATTCTAATCCTGCTATTTCGGTATTCATTCAACTAATTTCATTTCATTGTGTTATGGCAGCTTGAATAGATGACCATATGTGCTAGGCCTCTTGTTGCTTATGACTAATGTTTTCAAAACATATCTCAGGAAAAGTTAGCCTAGAACTTTAGAGCATTTTCGAAATAATGTTACACAAATTTTAATGATCAGCTAAACAGAAAAACTAGATATTTTGTGCATAGAGACACATGATGTGCTAGACATGTTAACTAAATCGATGTACTTACACATTAATGTGGGAAAAAGGAAATGACCTTTATTAGCTAACAGATCGATGGTTTTAACTGTAAATACGTACTTTTATGAATTGATACTAGCTGTTGCTTGATGTCAAAGTGACAATCCTAATCAATGATAAAATGTCAAATTGTTTGAGATGCCCAGGTATAGTCATTATGTTCTATTAACCGTTTTCTATCAAACGATGTACGGTAGTATAATTATAATATATTTTTTAATCAGAGCTAGACTCAGTATGTAGTTGGCTACAAAAATCTATTGAATTTGTACTATACAAGAGATCCACAGTAGGTATAAAGCTTACTGGCTATGCCTTTTAGTAATTACATTAGGTAACGAGTATCATTTATCAGATCTCTTTTACAGAATATATTGATGTGGCAAAGTGGTTAAAGGTAAAAAGTTTTTGGAGTTTTCTAATATTCTGTAGTACGAACCTTGAAAATAAATGGACTCATTCTTTACCAATTTTTGTCAGTTTAGCCAAGATACGTTTATAATTTTGTTTTTTTGTGACATGAAACAAAATTTGCTGTCGAAAAAATTGGTGTTTTCATGACAACAAACATGTCTTGGTGTTCACATATGAATTACTCATGAATGTTTGAATTAACGCATGATATTTATTTACTGAATAATTGGTGTTTCAAAGTCTAAGTTTTCTTCACAATTATCCATTAAGACTTTTCCAGCTGATTCATTTTCGACCTTGTATAAGTGAACCGGATTACAAGCACTTTAAAATCTCCATCATTATGTAGTTTATCACTGGGAGAAAATCTTGATACTGATGATAGTAATAATATAACAGTATAAGTATACAAAAAAAGTTGTTATCTAATCTTCAGTTGATATTATTCTATTAGTCACCAGCTAACATGGACATCAAGAGTTTATAATGACTTTCTATGGAAGAATTTTTGATGAATATGGTTTAGAATAAGTTATACCAGTGAAATGTATTGAATATTTTGATATTGGAGATAAATGTTGCTGAGTGGTGAATTTTCTAAGAATTTAATAGAAATCTTTATGATAAACCCAAAATGTTATCTCATTAGAACTAAATCAAAAGTAATATAAAACATTTTATCCATGTATGTATTCGTTTACTTTAGCTCATCTCTTAGTAATAACGATACAATGGTTTTATTAGATCAAATTACATTTTTCTATCAAGAAGTTGAAATCCTGTAGTAGAATGTTGAAGATATATTTATAATTCATCTTTGATTGAAGCTAATAGTTTAGATCATAGTTTAAATTCTTTAAATTCCAATAATAATTCAATGTAACACAATGTTATTCAACCTCATTTTATCTTCACCATTGTGAGAATTGATATTAGAATATATTTTCATAGTTGAAATCACGAGTCAATTGAAGCTAGACCGCCAGGGAAAACCTGGAAGCACTGGAAAGCCGTTTCATCCTATTGTGGGACGCCTCAGCTGTGCGAATCCACGATCCCGCCTCGCGAGATTCGAACCCCATGACCTAATAGCCTTGCACCCGAGCACTTAACCGGTAGACCATTGAACCGTCATCCAACGGTGTTAATGTCTAACCTCCTGAGTTCGAATCTCTCGGGGTGGGATCGTGGATGCGCACTGCTGAGGAGTCCCACAATAGGACGAAACGGCCGTCCAGTGCCTCCAGGTTTTCGATGGTAGTCTAGCTTCAATCGACTCATGATTTCAGCTACGAAAATACTGAAATCTCCACAAAACCCCTTCTAACTAGAATATGTCATATGTTTTGAACATAACTAAACAAAACAACATTGTTATAATTTATACAGAAATAATCAGGAATACAAATAAGTATCTTATCTGTTCTTTAACGTTTACCATTCATACTAATTCATCTATAAATCCGTAACATTATATATATATATATATAATTTATCATTAAGCTGAATAAATAATAATTTACATCTTTGTTGCTGTAATCATTTTTATCATGAATGAACATAATGCTGAAAATAAAAATAAATGGGTTTAATGACTTGTTATTATTATTATATATATCAAATTCGCTTCAATGTACATATGTTATCTATGACATAAATGTATGTTCATTTAATATACTATGCATGATTAAATCATTCCCAACTGTATTGTAACAATATATTATCAATAAAGTAAATACAACGTATAAGCTAATCATATTATTGAAATAAATTCCCATTAAGATAATTTTTTTGTATTTAATATAGCTACCAGGGTTCAAGTGAGTAGCATTTAAGTTTATTAGCAAACGTTTTAGTTTCAATAGCTTACAAGTTTCAACATTTAGACAAAAGTCTTCAAATTTGTGTAAATTTTTAAATATTTTCTGATACTAGATGTACCTGCATCTCAGAGTTGATGTTCAATTAGAGACTGACCAGTTGCAGTCCTAAACATCAATGGGAAGATTCAAACAAACAATACTGAGTGAATTTAAACTTCACCCGATTGCACAAGCAAGTGGCTATCAGGACTCAGTAGCTAAGTGGATAACGCGATTGCGTTTGAAGCGAAAGGTACTGAGTTCGAGTCTCAGAGTGAACATCAACTCTGCGATGCAGATACATCCAGCTGACGAGTCCTAAATAGGGTGAAACGCGCGTCCTGGATTCCACTGCTAGACACTATCCATCTTTGCTTATAATGTTTGTGAATTAAGGCAATATCGAGGCAATACGCACAGTATACACATATGCCAATTAGAGACTGACCAGTTGCAGTCCTAAACATCAATGGGAAGATTCAAACAAACAATACTAAGTGAACTTATTTTCTCATACTGTTCATTTATTCATTGTTGTGTTTAATAATATTTAAAAGATAAACTAATTGTGATAAACTCTACAATGTTCATGTTTAAAACTAATGCGTACACATACCTACAATGATATGAAGTAATCATGATAAATCATAAAAATATATTCACGTATGTTTTTTATAATCATTAAACCAGTGTCTAAATTGTGTTCACTTATGTTTTGTTTTAACCAAATGTTACCAGGTAACTTATAATGTTTTATCTCCATTAATTTTTAATTGATAGATTGGAAAAATCATGCCTTTTACCACGAGCTGATTCCAAAAAATAAAATGTAATATTATTTACATGAATGAATGAAAATATATTGATGAAAATGAATAGTATATTCATCTCTTAAATGATCAGTGTTTTTCAATTATATTTTAGTCGTTCTAAGCTATTAATAAAATACCTTCATTCATTCAGTTATATATTTTTGGGCTTATGTTTTATTGGGTCATGAAGAAGCACTCAAGTGGAATATTCATTTCAAATAAAACATCTATGCTTCAATGATTCCTTATCTGTATGGAGTCGTAGAGATTGTTGAGTTTTCAATTGAGATCATGAATTGATCAATGTTAGACTATCACTGAAAACTTGAAAGCATTGGACAGCCTTTTTGTCTAAATGTGCATCCACGATCCCACAGGGAGGATTTGGACCTAGATTCCTTATCTGATGTTACCTCGTAAAGAAACAAACCATAAAATCGATTTTTATATTTTTTTAAAAATAACTTTCATCCCTTTGTTGCATAACATTAATAATAACAATTACTGGGAAATCGTTTTCAAAAACCATGCACGTTTGTTTATTTTGAAGAAACTGATATAAAATTCAACAGCCTTTCATTTTTTTACTAAAATCATGTTTCTTTTTAATTTTCTTCTGTTTGTTGGATTAAGTTGACGTCATAAGAATGATTAGTTTGAAATAAATACGGTTAAATGGTTTCCAGCTAGTTTTTATGATGAACATTTCTGCACCAATCCTAATAAGAAACGAAAGACCAAACGTTATTTTAAAAATCTTTCACACGTTTAGTTTACTATTATTTAAAGCTCATAGATATATCATTTCAATATGCGATTATACATATTCAACATCAGTCATGGTAATTTAGGGGTGATTTTTATACACAAAATGTACATTGAGCTGCCCATTACACGTGGCTGAACAGTCGTTCATATTTGAATGTTTATCAACCAGTAAACAATATAACAACATAGTGATAAATCTACTGAATAAAAGCTTTAGCCGGTTTCCTAATGTCTTCTAGTGACCCCAGGCTAAATCTATACGACAACGTGGACTTGAGAGTAAAAGCGCGAAATATGGAAAGTGCATTTTACTCCAAGGTTCACCTATGTACAGACAATTGAGGGTATTTATAGCATTTCAGATGACGTTTGGCTTCTGGAAGGTTTTGGGACCCTACTGAACATAGTAGCAAGACATGTAATCAATAAATCAGAAATGTGACACGTGACTTCACCTTCAAGATGTTTCTGAAAAACTTCTTTTCAATACTGATTGGATAAAATATCTCCTAGAGTTTTCAGGGCTTCTCTAAACATTTTGAGGGAATATTATGAGTCACCTCAACAGTTAGACATCAAGATATAAAATATACCGATTATTCTTTGCTTACACCTTGGAACTGTTTTAGCAAGTCATATCCTTAATAAATAAAATATAAACAGATCACAGAATTTACTACTGATCTTGGAACAGTGTGAAAGAAATACATCTTTTGTATGTAAACAACATAACCAGTGGAATTTTCCTCAAACATTTTAAAAGAAATACTTGTATGAGTCCAACTGTATACTTTAAATTACCTACTAATAAAATCTGGACGAAAATTTCAAACACGTTTTTGTAAAACCATTTAATTATCATATTTCAACAAAAAAGATTTTTTGTTCATCTTTTCTAACCACAGCTGATTAAATTATTTAAAATAACTCGTTGCCAAATAAGAACAAACATCATATGCAATAGCATATTTCTTCTTGATCCCATGATTAACTTGTAACACTATAAATTAAACTTTAGAAACAATCAGTTGACTAGTTCAAAGTAGGATGTAACATTGGTTCCTGAATTTTTTTTTCTGAGGTCTAATTAGTGGATTAGCATAATTCAATTCAGTTATTGTTATTTTTTTCCCTTAAATCTTCTGAATGAAATTTATTCCCATTTTGGTCATAGGCAATTAGTATATGATATTAATTTATCATCACTCCACGTTTTGCTAAAATGTTATTACAAATAGATCCAATCAAATTGATGGTAATGATGACATGCTGTTAGCTCTATAGATATTAAAAAGCAAAAACTAGATGATTCTTTTGTTTGTAAAAGACTTATGATAGACTAAACTTAAAGTCTGGATTATACAAGTTCATTCCATAACGAAATAACCCACTAAGAAATACATATAGTCAGACTATAGATAATATACACAATACAACCAACTTAATTATAAGTATATTCTATTTTACTCACTACAACTAATGAAGTAATTAACAACTAAGTTGTACTGAACTATCCAGTATTAATCTCACTGTAAACAATGAAGTTATTCTATGCTAAGTGTATAAATCCTAGTTAATAACTTAATAATACATATAACCACTTTAAAAGACTCATTCAATAAAGGTTGATATTCTCATCTTTAATTCTACTATCTTACTATTGATTTTATTCATAGTTGAAATTAGTTGTAACCAATAGAAAATAGAATAAAAAAAAGCGATAAACGTTTACGTTTGATCACTTTATCAGCGTATGTCTAAAATAATGTTATAATGATTGAACTTAAAACTCACAAAATGATAATAGTAGTGATGATGGCAGTATTAACAGAGATAGTAATAAGAGCTTAATTATTGACAAGAAAAAAATTGGAAACTATGTCACTATTGATGGCAATATATAACAGCGTGTACATACACATACACACACACATACACATCAAGTATCATATGTCAAAACAATGAAACTTATTAGTTTTCTTTAATTATTTAAAGTAGAGTATGACTCTTGGTGTTTGAAAGGAACTGGAAACGGTTGAATAATAGAAAGATTAAGAAATATATATAACCTAAATAATAGCTTATTGACAAAAACTCTACCCTGTTATATTCCCTTAATAAAGCCGTTTTTAAGCTTGTATACATTTACCTTACTTGACTTTTTATGCCAGTATCAATTTCGCTAGGGTATATGACAATGATATCACGTTTTTAACAGCTTTTGCCTAAGTTAAACACTGAAAAAGCAATTTCGCCCAACAGGTGATGATGATTATAATAAACGAGAAAAAAAATCATCTCTTGATTTACAGTCCTGATGAAAGCTCCAAAGGTACATTTCGTAAGAAACTAGTTACACGTTATTCATAACAAATGGTTTTCGGAAATGATTCTATTCTGAAACACTTACATATTCCTGGCCATAAAACAAATATATATATCAATAGAGTATAATGTTTTTCATATTACCAGTCATATACTTTTTGATAAATAATTGTTCAACTATTTTAAACATCAAGTTCTTATTTTCCATAACAATATGGTTGATATAAATATTAAGGTCATCAAATAAGAAATAAAACTAACAAACAGATAACAAATGTGTCCTGAATAACTTACTAGAAGCATATAATATAAGCTCAATAAATTGTTTGCTTAAGAATATGTGTAATTTCTCATCTATTTCATTGTAATATATTGATGAAGTTATGAAATATTTTGATCATAAGTTTTGAAGAGCCTTTCTGAACTCTACACCAAGCAGATAGTAATAGTCTCATTAAATATCATAAGAGATTACAGAAACATTTTCTTGAGTTGAGGATGTAAATTAGTCTATAAAAAGTATTTAACCATATAAACCAGTAGAAATCATTTATGGTATCTTTGAGAAAAGTAGATCTTTAGTAAAATACAATGGCAGTAATATTTTCAGTTCAATTACGTAAGTGAATGGATTTCAGTCTTACAAAAAGTGTAATACTATCCTTATAGTGAGCAATAAAAAAAACAAGAAAGAAATGTAATTAGTGTAATGCTGATTATCGACAAACATTTTGCACTTAAAACATGAAAACAATAAACAATGTTAATTGATCTATCAACTTTAATGTGTGTTTTCATCCTTACAAGTTAATAAATTTTAAATATAAAAATGAACTTGTTACTTTTAAGACAATCTGATAAAACGACATTTGGTATCTATAAATTGAGCATTGACTAATCCCTATTTCATTTATGTTAAAGTGAAACTATATCACTTATTAAATCTTGTTAACGGTGTTCAATATCACAACGGCGGCCTGTTTAAACATTTGGGCTACCTGTTCCTGTCATCTAGATATTTCAACAAGTTATCTAATTTTGTTTGTTTTAATACATAATTATGTCCATTAATCGCATAACCTATTTAGGTGAGTTTCTGAAAAGTGTACTACCTTTCGTTGTACAAGTTACAAAAGGCTCAATTAGAGGTATCGTGGTTGTTGGCAATATGTATGCAGCGAAAAGAATGTACATTATTTAGATGTCGATGACTGGACTGTTAACTTCTATCTGGCGATCACTCAATATTTATCGTCAGGAAGGACGAAGAAGTAAGAAACGGAAACTTGTTGAAGTACTTTGTGCTAAGAATTCTATATTGTACCAAAAATATAATATTGAATAAAGCTAATAATAATAAATAATAATAATAACCCAAATTACTCAACCTACATGAAAGAAAAATAATCTATTTATAATAAGTCAGTTTCTCATATGCATAGTTAACCTCACGT
>NC_031498.1:6352321-6363181 GCF_000237925.1 Schistosoma mansoni
ATGGCGTTTGGCTTCTGGAAAGTTCTGGAACCTTTCTGAACATAGTAGCAGTATAGGTAATCAATCAATCAGAGATGTGACACGTGACTCATCATTTGCTAGATGTTTCCGACAAACTTCTATTCAATGCTGTTTGGATAAAATGTTTTTCAACGTTCACAGGGCCCCCATGGGCTTTCTTCTAGGAATTTTATGGGTCTCCCCAACAAAAATAATTACAAACTCGACTAAACCATAACTCAATTATATTTTGTTGATTAAATTCACTCTTTAATCAAATAAGTTTAGTTTTAATTCATAGAACTGATCATTCTATCCAAGAATAATCCCAGATTCTATTACCAATACTTCATGCTAACATCACTTATTTATGCTTGAATATTGATCGTTGTATCACAGTTTTCTAAGTTTTTCAATAAATATTAGGCTGTTGATTTGAGGAAATCTACTAAACGTTTTGTTGTCATAGATGGAAAAATCAATTCCAAAGTGAATAATAAGTAAATTCACCTTCATCATATTAATAAATAACAATTAAATGCAAGCAAGTCGCGGAACATCAGAAATACAATTTTTCAACTCATTGAGATATGAAAAAAATATATGTATCATTTACTCTCTATACATGGCTCAATTTATTTGAAACTATCAAGTCCAACCTTGGTATTGGTACCAGTAAATAAGAACGCACAGTGAATTTTTTTCTCAGAGCTTAATGTTCAAATAACTGTATAAATTAAAACAGAAAGATTTGCTGCTCAGTATACTCGTTCCTTAATTGATAGATGGGTATCTCACCTTCGCCATAGTGGTTTTTTGAATCCGTGCAGAGATTTCGTCAGACACCAACCTATAAGGGTTGATCAGACTCAGTTTAGGTGTTGATGCAGGCCAGTCCTGGAGCAACAATTTACATTTAGAGGGGGCGAAACGCATCCCAAATGTCCTGGCATTGTTACTCAGTGCTATTAAAAGACTCGGCATTTTATCAGCGTCTCCACCAAACAGGACTATATTATCTGCGTATTCCAAGTTGACAAGTGGACCTCCTGGTATTAGATCAATGCCCGAAAATCCAGATGACGAGGGCGTTATTTCCAGCAATAGGTCTATAATGAAGTTAAACAAAAATGGGGATCGTGGACAACCTTGCCGGACACCACTTGAGGTTGTAAAATAATGACAGTTCTCCGTAATACTGTATAAGACGTTGGAACAAATAATAGTCTAATCCTTTCATTAAGTTTTGCGCTTTTCTAAGTCATATGTTGAGCACGGTGATTACTTTTTGACACAAATCTATTGTAACCAAATAAAGTTAGAATTATTTTAGTTTCACTATCAATAAACATTAGTAAATCAATAAACAGTAAACAACTCAACATTCACTGTTTAAAATACTACATACATAATGCCATATATATCACAATAGAAATTTGAGTGAATAAATTTACATTTAAATTGGCTGTAATCCCATTAAGGACAATTACTGGAGATTATGAAAACTTAAGCGAAATCAACCAACCTTTTAGGTGAAAAACACTACTTACCTAATTTAGTAAGATAAAATGTTATCGTTTTTCCAGGTGTCAAGGCATCCAGAAGCATGAATATATACCAACTTATGCAAATAATGGTTACTACTACTTACTGAACATACTTAAAGGATCTAAGATATCATTAGAACTTATAGACAAAATATATGGTGCATAAACACTAAGTACTTAAACTACAATGGCATCACGATATGAAAATCTTAAGTTCCATATTATTTTCAGATATTAAATCTTAATCAAATAAATCACACAGCGTTCAGGATCGCAGAATTAAATAGTCATTTCAAAGTGAGATCATTTATTTCGTCTTCATTGTTTGTCAAAGACTAATAAATTTCACCTACCTTATGACTCATTTCTGAATTGTGGTTAACAGTGCAATCCAAGACGGACATCTCATTCAGTTTCCGACTCTTTATTTGAATATGACCACATCTTAGTCTTCATATATATGATAATATATCAAAACCTTGAAACAGTAATCAATATCAAAGCATCTATCCATAATGAGTGCTCCAAAATACGCTAAATGAATATAGCCCTGAATACCAAAAACCTTGATCAATTATTTCTGAGAATAATTGTCCTACATTAAATTTCTAACTTGAAACAACTACTTTTTCAACAAAACCTTACTACCATCAACCTTCAAAAAGTTTACAAATGCATGAGGATAAGGTGTAAACTATCCTTAACTGCAATTTACACTGAAAAACTTATTTGTCTTCTCTTATTTTTTCTAAATTATATCAACAAGAATATATTTTGTTGATCATCTTCTCCTCGATTTTCAAAGTTTAGACATATTCTCACGTCATTCGAAACATGAACTGAAACATTAAAAAACGACATTGAATTAAACTGAAATCGTGTTTGAAAAATACTATGTAAGCCCTTCATTGTTAATATTTTGATGAGCCTTAAACTTATCAGCACTATCACTGTTTATAGCATATTTTGTACAGAAATTAATAACAAAAATAGTGAAGTAGGTTGTTTTTTTATTGAAACAAAGGATAGTTTATTCTATGTAGGCACATTTCATAACAGAACCTCAGAAAACATTTGATATATCTGCCCATCATAATGAACAAACGATTTCTTGAGTAACGAATCCATTTTATGGTAGTTTAATTAACATATAATACAACAGTGCAGTTAGGTATAAATTCTAAGCATTATTCTTTATTCATCAATCGATGAATTAATTCTGTTATTTATCGAAAAATGCATTAATCACTGATAGAAAACTTGACAAATTCCACAACTTAACAGTGTGCTGCGAAAAACTTAGAAAAATCACGTATTCAAATCTCTTTAATTTTATAATACTAACATAAATCTTTCATTTTCGATCGTTTAACATGTGATTAATTATATGCCAAAATCTGTCAAATTTAAATTCCTCAATCAATTAGTTGGATTAAAAATCCGGAGCTCTGTGTGATGATAATAAATATGTACAGTCATTTCTTTTACCTTGGCCAACCTTAAGCCTAATAAGTCAAAAGTCATCTTTATCACACAAGATTACCTTCACCTTTGTACTTTTTATGGCCTAAATTTATGTTATTAAAATATTATATTATAACCATAATTCACATAACTTTGTGTCATTCATATAATCGATCATAAAAACACGTGAAGAATTTCATTAGCACATGTTACTTCAAATTCATTTTATAACATTTCATAAATTGTATAATATTTGACTAAATATTTGTAATTGGACTATCAATTCCCTCACCTTATATATATATATTCTGAATTCACATGGTATAGTTTGTTTGAATCTTCCCATTAGTGTTTAGGACTGCAACTGGTCAGTCTCTAAGTGAATTTAAACTTCCCCCCATTGCACAAGCAAGTGGCTATCAAGACTCAGTAGCTGAGTGAATAATGCGATGGCATTTGAAGTGATTGGTACTGGGTTCGAGTCCCAGAGTGAACATCAACTCTAAGATGCAGGTACATCCAAGTGACGAGTCCCAAATAGGACGAAACGCGCGTCCTGGATTCCACTGCTAGCCACCATCCATCTTATATATATTCTGTTTATTATTTTCACGGTTTCAAATCAAGTACGAACTTATTCAAGCTAACATTACTTACTAGATATTTCAAAATTATTAATTTTATTTCACCAATAACCTGGAAGTTACACGTTATAATTTTAATAGTGAATAGCTTTAAACTCACGCAAATACATAATCTTTATTATTATTATTATGAAAATATGCTGGTATAGAATAGATGGGATGCGGCTAGCAACGACATTCAGGATAGGTGTTCCAATCTATTTGAGACCTGTTAGTTGATGTTGAGTTTTTTTTAATGTTCAGTACCAAAACCTATTACTTTAAAATTACATTATATTTATTCAAAAATAAACAGTTAGCTTCAACTTTTACATTTATTTAATAAAAATAAATAAAGTTAAACTCAAACTATTTTTGTTACATAATTTAATGATTGATGTGTATGTGAAATTGTTACTCTGAAAAAAATAGGAATGCAATTCTGTCAAATATGTAAGAAAATGCTTAGGTCTATGCACAAATTTTATTGACTAATAAACAGCAAAGTCATTTTCACTGTTCTCTATTATCTTTTATCTGCGTAGCAAACAGAGATCCTGTCAAATATTTGATATATATATATATATAATGCATCAGAAACTGGGTGAGGTACTTTCTAGAAAATTTATTCAAACGTATTAGGATCAATACTGCGGTACATAACATAATGTTTTGGTATTCAATGTATAGTTAAAATCTCCATGTTTATATCATATGAACTTGATACTTTTTCTTAAATTAAAAAAGTTCCATGAATGAAGTTCTATGTCGACCTGCGAGTTCCATGGAACACTGCTCTGTTAACAGTTGTTTTAATTTTTGAAACATCAGATCTTAATTATTTCGAGGCACCTTAAATATTTTATTGGATTTTGTGCAAATTATTTTTAATCTTTAGTGTTCATAATTTTGTGAAAAAAAATTTCATTGATAAATTATTCGGGTGCTTTATTTTTTAACCTAATGAACTGAAGCGTTAATACACCAGTTAAATACAATTTAAACCAGAAACCTTGAATTTGAGACTAAAATACGGTTTCAACCAAATATCTGTATACTGAATACTTTCTGTTCTGAAACAACAATAAACCAAGGCCTCTAATATATTGACTCAAAAAACATACAAAACAATTATTTCAGAATTCTTTTCAAACAGCTTTCAGAGTTGTCCAATTTATTAGCTCAGTTGTATTGGCGACCATTCATGAGCTTATTCCATATGAGACTTCCATTAGACACTGAATAAAAAAAACTCGTTAACATAAAAATCACTTCGGAAATGGATGATTTCCTAATTAATTTCGATGTTTTTTAACAAGGTTACAACTTACAGGTACGAATTACAAGCCGAAAATAGAAGAACTAACTTCCGTCTTTCTCACGAAATTTTATAATACAAATAATTATCTTTATGAGAAAATTACCATAATGTCATTTAATTAAAAAGTAACACAGTACTTAAAATAATGACTATAATCTTACTGTAAGAAAATTAGAATTGGAAATATTTTCTAACTTCGTGATATTTTACACGATACAATGTGGGTGGGGGATTATGAAATCCCCCAATAATCTGGAACAAATTAATCCAATTTTCGAACTTGTAATCCCAATAATTTATGTTCTGACTACTGGATTACCTCTTGACAAAATACCTAACGAGATTAGCAAGTTGCATAAAACTGATATGTTTGAATGACCTTACATTAATAATGATTTAAGGAAAAGAGCCATGCTCTAAAGTACTAAACTGTGCAGTCGATAGAATATTATTTCAATCGATACTAATTGTAGATGATCTATCCTTGGGAAATTCAACAGCTATTTTAAGTTGTATTTATTGAATAGCTGGTAAAAGTCTTTTACGTTTAAAGATAAACATAGTGTTATCTGAGGCGGTTATATGCTAAGAAAGTGCCTAAAATCACTCTGGAGAAGTCAGTGTTTTGATCTATTTCCTCTCATCTTGTTTGATTTTACTCTATTTTCTCTTTTCTCTCTGAATGACCATGGGTTTTCATTTTTCGGTCCTATAACTACTGGATCAAAGTAGAACATATTTTTTATTTCCCTCTGTTCTTAACGTAAAAGTAAGCTAATAATGGATTACATTCTGCGATCTAAGGATTTTCTGAGTTAAACTTTCTGTTAAATAATTTTATGCAGTTAAGATAACATCAATAAGTTTTTATCTTTCATGGAACAACGGAATATTGAAGCTAACTTCATGTGCTATAAAAAATGATAATTTATTTCAGACTGGTCAACCTCGTCATAGAACCCTCTTTATAAAGTCTGAATTACAACTGCATGGGATAAAAAGAACATGCCTATTTACAAACTTCCGCTTCATATTTGAATTTATTTTTTTACCTATAAAGATTAAAACAAAGTCTGTAAATAAATAAGAAAAATACACTTCATTCATATGAAAATCTCTGCTATAATCAACCTATCCTTGTTATCTACAACGTCACATAAGTTGTTTTGTCCTCGCTTAGAAACTTTTTGTTTCTCTGAACACCTCGAAATATTCTTATTAAAGATCCGCGGATCTCCATCTAAAAATAATACCCTCTGACCACTGAATCTGAACTCTATGAACTACATTTTCAAATTCGGACAATTTGTAATGACGTAACATTGACGCCTTATTATCAGTGATTTATTATCTCACTTTTGACTGGGCTCGCACGTCATTATACATATATATTATATACGCATCAAGTTATCTAGTGAAATAATATAAAATATCATTTTACCTTTATTATATTCTCATTTGTGTGTTCTAATAGTTTATATCAGCTGATATTATGACTAAGCTTGAGAGAGGGAAATATTACAAGTTGCCTTAAAAATCTTTATAGAAATTGCTTCTTCACATACAAAACAGAAGTGCAGCTATTTAGTTTAAGGATTAGCCTCAGATAGTGTTGTAAATCATACTAACAGACGAGTTTTTAAAAAAAGCCGTTGGTAAATAGAAACTCTGATTGATTAAAAGTTTTATTTTTTTTTGCTATATTTTAAGTTTCAGAACAAAAGGGAATGTTACTGCTTCAAAATAAATTAATAAACCTCGTCAAAGTGAAATATTTTCATCATATAAAAAAGAAAGTGACTAAATTATTTTTGTGTAATAAAAATATAATCGTATCAAGAAATGGAACAAAATAAACAAAATTTCTTCAATCATAATTCGAGTAAGAGAATTTACAGAAGGTTTCTTGGATTTATATAAACTGTTGTTCAATTATAATTTAATAGTAATTATATATATATATTTTGTTTTATCTCAATGAATAGAAGGATTGTATTTCTGACGTTTGGTGACTTAATATTAGCCAATTCTTCAGAGTAAACAAATTAACACAAGTTTATATCGTTCAATGCGAATAAGAAAAAAACTAGTTCAAAAAGACTTTCAGATGAGTTATTGGGCAAAAACAAATAGAACAAAATTCTAATCAATTACATCATGATAAATGTATGATTTAAAAATTCCATGCACAATGAAAATGATTTTTAATTAAAAAATATTTACCTAATTATGGCTAATAAACTTAACCATCAGAAAAAGAAACTGTTAGAAAATATTTATAATATTTTTTGAGGAAATTTTATAGATCAGCCAGAGAGAATCAACAAATACTACACCTTGAACGTTTGTTTCAGATAGTTTAACATTGAAGACAAAAGCTTAATTAATTTCCGGTTTCAAACATTCTAAGTAGTTATTTCCATGAGGAAATAGGTTTCTTCATTGAAAAAAATATGTAAATAAAAGTAGACAAGGAGTAAAATGATAGCATGAAACTGGTTCAGTCTGTTAACCTGTTTACACCTTTAATTCAAGACACTCACATAATAGACTGCCGTATTCTAAGCATTATTCAAAGACTTGATCATTCACCCATTACATTCATTCAAAAATAAATATGTATATAATTCAGTTGAACAAAATAAAGCTGATCCTTTGGTTCAATATTGTCATTTCATTTTCAAAGGGACGAATAATAAGTCATGATATTGAATTCATTTAAGCATAAGAGTTGATTTTAAAGTTTGAATTATGACACCGTTATTCTTATCTTCAATTCACTGAACTCTGTAGTTCACGTTTTAAGCACTTTCGAAATATCCTTGTGTGTTGATTATGTTTAGAAGTATGCTGTATAAAACAACGAAGACAAAAGAAAAACTCGAAATTATTCATTTTCTATTTATGTGAACAAACTTACTCCAATGACTTTTTAGTTACTATACCATACATTGAGGGCTTCCCAATAGTACAATTTTTTATTATTCACAAACTCCAATAAACGTGCACGTGTTACACATAATTAGTATGATGCTCCTTCAAAGTGAGGTCCATTTTGACTAACTATTACTCACATAAACTACGTAATATGACTTTAATTTATTATCCACTGAGATGAACCTCTAAACCCAGAGGGCAACTACATTATTTTTCTTTATGTTCAGGCACTCTTACAATAAATTTGCTTTTTTCATGAAAACCGGTCAGATATGTTTGCTTGTACTGATAGTTTGCAAAAACCGACCAAGCTTTTCGCTACGCTGTTTTATACAGATCTCCCAGAAAAGATTTCACATACTGCTACTGTCAAATTAGAATATAAAAAAAAGTCCTGTAAGGTGAATCAAATGTAATCTAATAACAAAGTGTAGCGCCTATCTAGCATAGCGTATGTATTGGTGATAGATCTACTACCGGTCTATACATAATCAGTGAAACTAACGTTTCGCTGTCGATAACCTGAAATATTTCAGGTCCTCATATGCATCATGTTTGGGTTGACGCAATAATTCCAGCTCGTAAGTTGAATTTTCTAGAATTTTGGATAAATATGACCAATCAGTTCTAGAAATAATAAAACACTTTAATTGTGATCATGTATACAGTTATGTCCCTTTCGGAGTAATCAAAGAATAAATGCTTTTCATCAGTCAGTCAGCTACAACGTAAAACCACGCACATATATGCATCAGTCCAAGTTGCCACACCTCGTTAGCACAACAAGATGAACACCAAATTCATAGAAGTAGTTACTTCAACGGTAGTAATATATAAAAGAAAAGTTGTATATAAGTATATAGTACAGGCAAGAAGACAGATATAAAGCAATTTTAATCTCACACTTTAAGGGAAGGAAACGAGTGTATACACCTGCGCCATTGTGATCGATGCTCAACCATGTCAAACAGAATCTCCAACCACTAGTTACAATGGCCGCGCGGACCCCAACCTGGTAGTCTGCATTTACCAACATGGCCCAGACCAGAAGCTAGTGACTTCAAGCTCTGATGCCACGTTTTGGTTTGGCCGCCCCTAACTTTCTTCCGTCTCTAACACTAGTCAGTATTGCGTGTCGTGGTAATCGGTGTTCAGGCATACGTAAAATGTGGCTCAACCATCTTAGTCAATGCAGATCCACAATCATTCCCTAAAACCATGCGTCTAACCTCACTATTACTTACCCGGTGATCCCAGCAGATGCGAAATATATTTTTAAGACATCTGTGGTCAAATACTAGTAACTTAAGGATATCTTCTACCATTACTGGTCAGGTTTCGTAGCCGTAAAGTAAAACATAACAAACTACAGAGCAATATCAGTCAGTCAGTCACAACGTAGAACTTCGTACGTACGTACATCAGTTCGAGTTGCCATACCACATTAGCACAGAGATGCAGTTGTCGATTCAAATCCCATAGTGGTAGAAGTAGTAGGAGTATAATCAGAAATCCAAAAGATTAGGGGTTTCAAGAAATTATTGAAGGAGTATAGTACAGTGAAATAAATTTGGAAAGAGAAAAAGATAAAGACATGAGGAATTCAGAAGATTAGAATTTGGTAGAACACAAAGAGTGGATGCATCTTCGCCATTGCAAACGATTTTGAGCCATGTCATTCAAGGTCTCTAACCATCGGTTGCTGTCATCTCGCGAATCCCAACCAGGTAGTCTACACCTACCAACATGGCCCAGTCCACTTGTCAGTGACTTCATTGATTTGTGCCACGTTTTGGTCTGGCCACCCCTAGCTTTCTTCCAACCTACTCCTACACCATGAAACATTGCACGTCGGGGCAGTCGGTGGTCGGGCATACGTAACACATGTCCCAGCCATCTCAACTGATGAAGTTTCACTACTTCATCAATCGATTTGCCATCCCTACCTAGTACTCGTTTCCTAACAACTGCATTACTTACCCGGTGGTCCCAGGATATACGAGCAATGCTTCGAAGACACCTATGATCGAACACTAGTAGCCTACGAATATCCTCTACTCTTATTGGCCATGTTTCACTGCCATAGAGTAGGACGGAGCGAACTGCTGCACAGTAAACCCGTCCTTTGGTTGCTAGACGGATATCTCGCCTACGCCATAAATGACGCAAGTTGGCGAAAGCTAGACGAGCCTTCTGTATCCGTGCTGAGATTTCGTCACATACCAGACCACAAGGGCTGATGAGACTTCCAAGATAAGTGAAGTGGTCTACACGCTCAACTACTTCACTCCCTATCATTAGTTCAGGTGTCGATGCAACCCAATCCTGAAGTAACATTTTGCACTTCGAGGGAGAGAATCGCATTCCGAACATGCCTGCATAGTTGCTTATAGTGGTCAGTCTCTTATTGGATTCTACTGTTATCCACTATCCATCTTTGCTTATAAAGTTTGTAATTTAGGGTAATATCGAGACAGTTCGCACAGGATGCACATATGCCAATAAAAGACCTATCAATTGTAGTCTTAAATAACAATGGGAAGATACAAGTAAACAACATCAAGTATATTTGTCAGTGATTTGGATCAAATATGACTATTCAAGTGAAAAACGGATGCATTTTAGAAAATCTCATTCTCATTTTTTCTTTTTTGTTTTTTTCTTTCCGTTTTTCTTTTTTTTAATTACTACTACAGTCATTTAATAAAGAATCACAGTCGAACGAGTTATATGATAAATCTGTCATGTTTAGATTACAAAAAGCTAGGTATGTTGAATAAATCCAAGTTATCTATTCATGTTTGAATTCTAACGTTTTCTCATTGATATTAGAAGAACTTGTGCATATATGAATTATGTTGTGGATGTACCTACATTCCAGAGTTGATGTTCACATTAGGACTTGAACCCAAAATCGTTCAAGTCAAACGTTAAACATCAACTCTGGTATACAGGTACATCTAACTGA
>NC_031498.1:6363381-6508636 GCF_000237925.1 Schistosoma mansoni
TACTATTGTGGGACGTCTGAATTTGTGTCTATGTTCTAGGACCTGACGTAGGGTGAATATCTGGTCTATGCAACCACGTCCAGGTCGAAAACCAGCTTGGTTTTCTCTAGTCTGCTCTTCACGAGCTTTGGTTAGGCGACCTAGTATTATTGAAGCTAATATTTTAGACACTATATTAGTCAAACTGATCCCTCTGTGATTGTCACAAGAGGACTTTTGTCCTTTCTTATAAACTGGCACAATCAGTGATTGGGACCAGTCAGATGGAATTACGTCCAGTTCCCAGATTCTACCTAAGACTTCAGTCAATCTCACTGCTAGTACTGGACCACCATCCTTAAAAATCTCAGGGGTAAACCTGTCAGGGCCTGCTGCTCTCCCTCGCTTCAGATTTCCTATAGCTTTTTCAACCTCACAGAGGGTTGGAGGACTTACATCAATTTGCCATTCAGGACGACTGGGGATCGTGGGTAATTGAAGTGTGGCTGAAGGCCAGTTGAACTGATCCCTAAAGTGTTCTGCCCATCGATCCAACCTCCTGGATTGAGAATGAATTATATGCCCATCTTTATCTGAGATGGTTTCACTGATATTCGGGTTCCTAATACCGGTTTCTTTAACGAGTCTGAATAGCTGCCTACTGTTACCTATTGCCGCTGCCTTTTCCATCTCTCTTGCTTTCGCTACCCACCACTGTTCACGATCATTACGTAGACTTCTTATAAGCCTGCGCTTAAGTTGACTCCGCTCTTCGTTATGCTCAGAGCCAGGTGGGATGAGTTTACGAGCATCTATCAGTGCGGTAGATGCTGCCGAGATCCATTGTTTCTCCCTAACGTTATGGTTTACCTTATTAGCGGATATCACTGCTGATTCCACAGCTTTTCGGATGTCATTCCACGCTGCCTCGGGGTGGACACAACTTACATGGCTGCCTAACTGTTTTTCTAGTTGTTCCTGAAATATATTCTTAGCTTGCCTACCATTAAGTAGAACCCTTAGAGGCTTCCCTGCAGTGTCTTTCCTACGTCCAGTAAGACGCAGACAAATACGTGCTCGCACTAGAGCATGATCTGAATCTAAGCATGTGCCCCAGAATGAGCGACAGTCTTCTATCGAGCCCCTCCATCGGTGGCTGATAGCGATGTGATCTAATTGGGTCCAACGTTGGGACGAATTCGGGGGTCGCCAGGTCAAAAGATGTTTTTCCTTATGCTTAAAGTTAGTATTTGCAAGAAATAGGCGGTTATCTGAGCATAGCTGCAACAGACGGTCGCCATTATCTGTTCTTTTCGCCATGACACCATAAGATCCACCCAGGTGTCCTTCCCTTTCACTTAGTTTACCTACTTGAGCATTAAAGTCACCTGCTACTATTACTACATCAGAACGCCTAGCTTCTCGGAGAAGGTCAGAAAGTTTCCTGTAGAACTCATCTTTTATATCGTCTGAGCTGCAGTCAGTGGGAGAGTAGGCAGAGACGACGAAGAGGCAACGACGAATTTCCCTATCTTTCCGAGTCCTTACTGATCCGTTTAGTCGAACAGCGCATAGACGACTGTCTACTGGGATCCAGTCTAAAAGAGCTAGTTCTGCCCTAGGACTTAATGCTATACCTACTCCAGCGAGGCCACGGGAAGCAGCGTCAGGGCTTCCAGATACACGGAGCGTGTATCGAGATGAAACTTTATTTTGATTAGGTGCGGTCAAATGAATGACACTACTCGGATCTTGTATGCGCGTTTCGGAGACGCAGCACACATCGATGGTGTAAGATTCTAGAGTTCTAGCTAAGGAAGCCTGTTGTCCTATTTGGCACAATGTTCGGACATTAAAAGTTCCTATATGTAGTTTAGAGCGTGGTTTCAAGAGACCAGGAATAACGTTCTGTGTACTCGAATCGTTTGCCCTAGCGGTGCGACGCGATAAAAGGACGTGGGAAGGGTTAGTCGAGGAGATAACAGAGTTATTAGGTGTAGGAAGGATTTGAAAGCGACCAACTTGGTCTTGTGTGCAGTTAAGGGTATGAGGGCTAGTATCACTTCCCGGCTGCCCACACCGTGGAAGGGTATTTCTTGAGGGACCTGAAAAAGAAGTTGGATTAGTGTTGGTCTTAACGACCTGGGAGCGTGACCGCAGTGCCCAAGGGACATCTGCTTGAGGCCGGTCACGCACGGCCTTTTTGTGGGGGATTTTTGACGTGTTAGCTCCGTTCTTCAAAAGTCCTTACCGCCGGAGACGGAAATCCGTGGGATAAGGCGAGGTGTGCATTTTTAGGGTCGACCTTTTCTAACCCCACCCCTCCTTGTGGGAAGGCAGCATCGCTGTCATGCTGGTTGTCTGAAGGAAACACCTTACTGCTTTCACACCTCTGTACAGTCAGCAGTACGACTTCGCCTTCGGACCTTGGGATTGCTGCTTTTAGTCTCACCGCTCTTCAACCGACCTGTCTGGCATGGTAGGACCTTGAGGAACGATTGTTCCAGCCAGCATAGCTCGATTGGATCATCACGATAGGCAAGCCCGACCACCACGTCAAGGTAGCAGCAACGGTCGGGACAGAGCAATATACTCATCCCTTAATTGATAGATGGATATCTCGTCTTCGCCATAGGTGATGTAAGTTGGCAAAAGCTAAACGAGCTTTTTGAATTCGTGAAGAGATTTCGTCAGACACCAACTCATTAGGGCTGATCAGACTTCCAAGATAAGTGAAGTTGTCGACGCGTTCGACTACTTCACTCCATATCCTTAGTTCAGGTGTTGACGTAGGCCAATCATGGAGTAACAATTTGCATTTAGAGGGGGCGAAACGCATCCCAAATATCCTGGCATTGTTACTCAGTGTCGACAGAAGATTCTGCATTTTATCAGTGCCCTCACCAAACAGGACCATATTATCCGCGTATTCTAAGTCGATAAGTGGACCCCCTGGTAGGAGATTAATCCCCGGAAGTTCATTCGACGAGAAAGTTATTTCCAGCAGTAGGTCTATGATGAAATTGAACAGAAATGGAGATAGTGGACAGCCTTGACGGACACCACTTGAGGTTGTAAAATCATATGACAGTTCGCCATAAGCTCTCACTCGACTGGTAGTGTTCGAGTAAAGAGTCTTCACAAGGTTTATGTACTTCTGAGGTACACCTCTCAATGACAGACACTGCCACAGAACCTCTCGGTCTACAGAGTCAAATGCTGCTTTTAAGTCAAGAAAAACTATCATTGTTGAATGCCGATAAGAATGCCTGTGTTCTAAATCTGAAGAATGGTAAATTCGTGGTCGATACAGTCACGACCAGGTCTGAAGTCGGCCTGATTTCCTCGTGTTTGCAGTTCACGAGTCTTAGTTAGGCGCACGATAATTATTGTGGCTAGTATTTTAGATACTATGTTAGTTAGACTAATCCCTCTATAGTTACTACAGGATGATTTTGACCCCTTCTTATATATTGGGACAATAAGTGATTGTGACCAATCAGATGGGAAATCGTCCAACTCCCAAATGTTTTTCATACTTGCTTTAACTTATTAACCATTCCATCAAACAAAATTAACATCAAAAGATGACCCAAGAGAAGCTCTCTAGCACCTTATTAGCACGGAATATGGTCTATATGTCATCAATATTGCATAGAAATCTTTATTTAAGTATGTAGCTGTTAGATAATAAAGTGTGAAACGGCAATTTCTTTCAATTTCCTTCCTGACTACAATTAAATCTGCAGCAATTAAAGTGTAAAGCTAAATCACATAATATTATATTTGGTAGTTTAAAAAATGAAACGAAACATATTTTTTCGTTTATGAAATCGCGGTCATCAGATTAAGTGTTTTAACTTTCGTCCACAAGTTCAGTGAATGTTGTTAGTGAATTGATGAGGATTTAGTATTTCTTCCATTTAATAAACCAAGTGAAAACCACCTAATTCTAACATCCACCACCATTTAGAAACCATAACCATTTCTCATTCCAAACCGATTACCAGTTAAAAATACTCAACAGCACGGCCTTTATCAAGAACAAAGCATTAATCTCAGGTTGTTAGGACAAATGGGGGCCACACAGTTCGTGTATATTTTCTTTGATCCAGTACAATGTAGAGTTTTTTCCACGTTACTATTAAATTATGCAAACTTAAATTTTTGTAATAAATTAAACTGTTTTATTAACTAATGTATGAAGTTTTTACTCTAGTTGCATTACTCAAACGTTGATAGTGACACTTACGGAAATCTAAACATTTCTAATTGTGTGACATAATAATAACTGCACGACAAAATGTAGTTGCTTTTTATGCATTTAATAACCACGTAATTTCCTTTTCGAGCATACATTGCTCATTTAACATACTGTAAAACAAATAAGCTTCAGCAAACGATTCCAATATTATTTTCTGTGTTTAGTCAACCTTTCTTATAAAACAAATGAGAAGCTAAAATATATGTAACCCACAAAGTTTTGTCTCCGAGATACAAAACACTAAGTAAACAGAGTAATACTTCCTTATCTACTGACAAGTAGCGAATTAAAAGGACTTGAAAACTTTGACAACCATAATATTATGTTAACATGAATCAAATGCCTTCAGAAGGCTAATAAGTTAAGCATCAGATGCAAAGCTAACGACCAATTCAGATAACCTACCGATAGTCCTCCAGAATGTCGTTCTCGCATGATGTGAATGAATTCATTATAACTAAGACAATTATCTCCATCACGATCAAATAAGGCAAACAAGACTGTTAAAACATCAGAGCTTAATTCATTACCGATGCATGCTTTAACAGCTCGCTTAAATTCAGCTAGAAAAGTTTGAAAAATTAAACGTGCGTAGAAATGATTAAGAGATCAAGAAATCAACCAAAAAACATTTACTATAACTTTAGATGTTGTGAACATCGAATAATGTTGGGTTAAACCACTTGAAGTATTAGCCAAGCCGTCTAGTATAATCCAGCTCTAATCATATTGCTTACATACATCATTTGTCACAACTAGATACATTTAAGAAGCAAGCCTAATTGAAGTTTCATCCACGATATAAGAGTCGATTAATTTGGGGCTACATAGTTTATATCAACTGAAATTTGTTCTTTCCTCATCAACCATCGAAGATAGACCTGTTGGAGGGCAGTAGGACTAAAAGTTCCAGGTCACTGCTTTGAAGCAAGTGTAAACTCTCAAATACACCCGAGTTCTAATGAAAACGTGGTTTTTCTAACAAACAAACAGCACTAAAAGAGGTGCTAAAAGAGACAATGAAAGGAATCGAAACAGCTCAAGATCAGATATGGTATAACTACTAGCCCCATGAAACTCTAATGCCGGCAGTCATGTTCGATGACGTGTAGAACTAACCGATTAAAAAGGACTTTGAATGACCAGCCGCGGGTGTTTAGAACTTGATCGAAAGTTGACAATAAGACCAATGAATTTGGTACATCCGTTCCTTTGTTTATACTAACACGTGAATGATACCATATTCTAATTTGCATCTTAACGAAAAAAATGATAATTAGACTGATAAGTATCCTGAGATTCTTAGTAAGCTCACTGCTAAATATTGAATTTCTAAGATAATAATACGGATTATTATTCTAGTTTAAGTGGACAACTCATTATCCAGATATTTTATTGAAATATTATAAGACACTTTAAGGTACTTAAGGACAAATTTTTATGCTAAACTTATATTAACTTTCTGGAACATCGCCAAGAATAGGTTTCCCGACAACCTGCTATTTTTTAAACTTTATTTACAGAAAAAGCAATGACATCACAAAAGTTTGGCGGACATACGTAGTGATATAGGCTGCCCTGCAATAGTGTACATTTTTACTGCCAGTGCGAAATCATCCAGACAGTTTAAAAACATGAAAAATTTCAGAAATTCGTTGAAGGTTATTGCCTGCAATATGGTTATAAGTAAGATAAACTGAACGAACTATATTCGGTGGAACAGCTTTTTCAAGCCGATTTATGAATGCATCATACTCAGAAGCAGATACCGTGGTATAACGAAGAATAATACGAGCGAAGTCGACTGGTGTAATTGCAGATGAGCCTGAAGAAAACTCCTGAAATTCAACCTCTAATGCTTCCGTTTGAACATTACACATGAATCTGCTGAAGTAAAAGTTTACTTTATAATTTTACCTTTTAAATTCCTCAAAGCTCAAGTTATTAGTCTTATTATAGCCAAATAGGTGAGCCATTAGAGTTGTATTATAAGCTTGGTCTGCCGGAAGCAACTACATTTTGAGGTCATCAAACGAGCTCTTAGCTTACAAGGTCACATGCTCCTCTATCGGTATCAGGCATATCATCGGTACTCTCTGCGATTATATGATTCAACTGAAATCATGATAAGTATATATTTGAACATCATCACTAACGATCATGAATTCCCTAGCGTCAACAGATCCGCTTAAATCCCTATCAAGCATCTTGAATGCTATTTCGAAACCTGAAGGAGTTTCTGAAAACATGAATATCATCAAAAAGTGTTTATACTTGTTAATATGTGGAGCAGAAACAAATATTCCGAAAATGTTATTATCCCATCGTTTTGAAGGTTTCTAAAAAACCGAGACCCGTATTTCTTCTTAGATGCCTTAGTCATTATCTTCTCAATAAATTGCGGTTCATTTGTAATCATCATTTTGACTGGTTATACCTCATAGTGCAGGCTAAACAACGATTTACCCTGCTTTTGATCACCAACCAAAGAACGTAGGAAATCTGAAGGGGTCATCAGCAAAACGCCGTTAAGTTGCAGGGAGGCGAAGGCACGAAACTTTTCCTCAAGCGATAGATGCTTAGTATCAGCCTTTTCATTCTGATTAGAAAAATTTATCTAGTAGTAGTTCGCTCAAACCTTCATTTTCACATGTTCATAACCATTGACATTAAGGTAAAATACTCCAGACAAAACAGATCCACATGCAGTTGCTATTATTACACCTCCCGTTTTCGTTCTAATGAAGGTGCCTACAAGTTCACCGATCTTACGGCAATAACAATGCCACAACATGCGCAGAAGTATCAAAACACTTCGTAATTGTTACGAACAAGAAACTATCCACTTAAACTGTTTACTTTATTAAAACACCAGTAAATCTGACACTTTCAATTACTAAATTTTCCTGTGAAGTTGTGAGTCACCAGGGTTTTTCTCATGTTTTTCAAGTTCGTCTTAGTATATATGAGCCGAGGACCATATAATAATTTTTATTCAATCCTTTTCCTGATAAATAAAGCCGCCTATATTTATAACTATAACGATTGTTGCTCCAACTACTCTATATACATCGTGTAGTTCTAGACAGTGCCAAAACTTCAAATCACTCCATTCTCAACCAAATACAGAATTTTTATTTGTGTTGCAAGGGATCTCCGTTTGTCCACATTCCAATGAAAAGAACAACCTCTGAAATTAGGTGACTCAACTGTTGTCACTATAAAAGGCGAAACGCTGGCAATTATAACACCCATAAAAGGCATTAACTGTGTAGGCAAAGGCTTTGTATGTCTCTTTCTAAAAAATTAATTAACTCAAGAGTCTGTAGCGGTAAATAAATCCTTAAGATCAATAGCTCAGTATGTCTTCGACTTTTGGTGCTGACTGCATTATTTTTAGTGAACTCACCTAGCTGAAGTCACTCGGTCACGCATCTGCATCAGATTACGAGTGCAACACATCTTCTACAACCTCTAGTGGGCTTAGATTAATCACTTCCCGATACATTGATAGCCAATCAAATATTTTTTAAAACTTCTTCGCTTCTGACTTTTGACTAGACTGGGTTGAAAATTTTGATTACAAAAGGTGTTGCTGGTTAAGGTGTTGTCACACTCTGAATACTTGTGATACCTTGAAGTCCTTCCAGTCCTCTTCCGATTGGGATAACAGACCAAACCTGTTAAATATTTTGGATCCCGACTTATCAATAATTCCTCCAGGACACGAAATCAGCCAAAAGCGTTGTCCACCATGACCCAGTAACTTACCTTATTTCAGACCGTTAAGCAGTTACGAAACACCATACTTCGTGACGAATACTGATTCGGTCATCTGTATTTCAAATTCACGGTTGTGTTGCATGTTCATATTGTTGTCTCTAGTTTGAAGTTATCCAAGTTATTCTCACAAGCCCCGAGCTTTGAATTAGATAAATATATACTAATATTTTAACTGGACAATCATAAAACGCAAACTATTCTTTTCCACAATGTGAGTAAATAATTATTTTGCGCCCTTCAGGCTGCAATCTTTAGCCAATAGGTAACATACATTACTAGGCCTTTTAGAGTCATTCCAAAATCACTTATGATTTCAGACTGATTTAGACTCCGTGCTCCGTGGTCAGTTGTAAAGAGTTTATTTTAAAACTTCCACATCCCTTACTAGCCCAAAGCCAACTCCTGTATAATCACTGTTATAATGTCTCCCTATATGTTCTCGGTTATTTATTAGATAAGTAAACTTAATATCCCCAATCTTCAAACAATCCCTAATGATCAGTGATACTAGTATTAGATGCCTGATTAGTCTGCTTTGAACAACGGAAGTGTTTCTGAAGTAAAATTTAAAGCAGTTACCTTCAGCATTGAAAGGACTCAAAAGAACACTTAGTTTTTTTTCATAAAAAACTGGCAAAGGTCCCATTACAGCAGTTCATATTGGAAACCCCTAAACCTCTAAAACGTTGTCATAAATGCTTGCATTCTGTCACAACTGGATTCCCTATTAAGCATGATGAAGTAATGGATAATCAAAGTGACCTTCTAGAGTGAAGAGTCATGCGTGCATCAAAATTGGTGTTTTGAAGATGCAACTGAAATGTATTCAATGACAGTACTGCTATTCCTTGAATTTACTCTCCCTCTTTCGTAGACATCGAATGGAGGTGTTGCATTTTCGGTAAAGAACTCCTAGCTATATTGCGCTGTTCGGCACTTTCGACACTCAGTTAAGGGCCGGGAATATACTCTTTTCAACGATCACAAACCACATACCTCCTTTTTAAGCTCATATTCAGACAAGTACCAGCATCGAGAGTCTCGACAACTGGACTACATTTCGCAGTTTACTTCAGATATACAACACATTTCTGGGGCAAATAATGTAGTCGCAGACTCTTCGTCTAGTACAACTTCCTTGAACAGTCCTCAAGGAATCGACCTTTTTAAACCCGCCGGACTTCAAAAAGAAGACACTGATCTTCAGCACAAGTTGTTTTCAACAACCCTGAAACCGAGTGTTAAACAGATGGAAACAGGTAAGGAAACCTTACCAAGCGACACATCTACAGGTAGAGGTCGTGGAATCGTACCGCAACATTATCGACTCAACGTCTTGAATACTTTGCACAAGCTTTTTCATTCGGATGTTCCAGTAACCGTCAGGCTCGTAGCAGAACAATTTTGTATGCTTCGAATAAATAAAGGCATGAGGGAGTGGGCACGCTCCTGCGTAAGCTGCTAAGAATCTGAGTTGATTAAACACAACAAATGTCCCTTAGGCACTTTCGAATCTCCCGATGCTCGCTTCGACCATGGTCTGGTCTTAACATCATGTCACTTCTAATGAATACTCCAGTCAGTGTATGTTGTAGATGAAGCCACATCCTTTATAACTTGAGGATATGAAGATTCAACATTATTTTGTGCGGGGGTGGGAAGTATCTAAAAAGTCAATCATTCATATTCTGGATATCAGTGTTTCAGTACACATTCAGCACCGCAATTGTATACGCTTCCAGGATCCAGGTGAGTCCGTTCCGATTCCAGTTGTTGACTCTGATACTAAATAGTACACTCTAAGTCGTACAGAACCTACATCTACTACACAACTGAACAGAAACATGATGAACCTCTGAGGAAGAGGTGCAATCGAGCACAGAAACTTGGATCCTAAAGCATGGTTGGTCTTCAAGTGTAGACAAACTGGCACTTAACCTACAGGCTATTAAATATTGTGATTACCTCCCCTGTTATTGATTCCTACTCCGAATTTACTGACCGAGACTGTTTGTCTCTGTAATGAAGAAAGCCTTATCTAGTGTTAATGTAGTTCCCTATTTAGGATTGTGAGTCCCGGTGTCGATATAACATGATCAGTCTTTTTATTAAACTAATGTGTTATCGTCGTAAAATTAGGAGGGAAAAATACTTTTAATTATCCATTATATCACATAGTATCGTCTTTAACATCATCTAGGTTAATACATCCAAGTTTTTGCTCTTTTTATTTTTTCAAACGCGGTAGATCGACCTACTTGTGGCTTACGATCAAAAATAATCATAGAATCAAATCTTGATTCAAGCATCAAAGTTTCTTTGCAAATTACAAGTAATGGACAAAATACCGTTCTAATAACAATTATAACATTTATAAAACAAATCTTATATTTTTTGGTTTTGGTTGAAAATACCACAGGTATTTGGAGTTTGACAGCGCTTCAACCAGTAACACTTTCTACTATGAATCGTACCGACCTAGTAAAATCAAAAGTCAAAATCAATATGGTTCGAAGAAATATATGATAGGCTATCAATGTATCGAGAATGGATCTAGGCTAATTGGTGATTGCAAGGGTTGTTGAACACGGCGTTCCCACTCGTAATCTGGTGCGGATGCATGACCGAGCACTTTCATCTCGGTGAGTCAATTAAAACTAATTTGGTCGGCATCCAATATCTGAAACTTATTGTGTCACTGATTTTGTAGATTTATTTACCGCTACACGGTGATCAAAATCTTCCAAATATCAAACCACAGATAAAGTGAAACCAAAATGTCCAAAGTGAAAGATACAAACGAACGAGCTTGAAAGTTGAGTAAAACGAATGCGTACAAAAACAGTGAAGTAATAAATAACCAATATGATATTTTTTAATCAGTCAAATATCTTCTGTTCCACTATAGGACGAATCTGACGACTTACTTAACTGAAAATATGAAAAAAACCATAAACTACTCCTTAATATTACGTCAGGAACACAAATACATCTTCAGAATATCGTGAGCTCAAAACTATGATATTGGATATTTGGTGGTTGTTTAATCTTACTAATTAGATATTTCCATCAACTGTGAACCAAATTGGATTTTGCAGGGCGATGATCATTAAAGAGTTGTAGGTAGTTTTAATGTATTTACTTGTTATTTGCAACTGTTCCTGGGTAATATTTGTTGATTTCGATTGTGGTTAAGTTTGAATCATGTAGCTTAGAAATGAGGTTTCATTCTTAGTCGATTATATACCTATTGAGAACATCTTCCTTGAAATGACAAATAGTAACATTTACACGCGATATTTACTAATATTGAACGAATATCATAGGTTTTCATATGTCTCTAAACTCAATGTGCTTATGCGTGGTTTTCATCCACACAATCAATAGACTTAAGTGTTTCATGTGACCGTTCTTATTGTAAAAAATGTTCTATAATTAACCTAGGTGTAAATATAAAAGGCAATATTGTTTGCTAAGTCAAAACAAAGCTTACCTGGTCACTTGGTTTATTCCTTAATCTTCACTGATTTACACACCCTCTGAGACTTGTACATCTTCCGGTAGGGGATTTACACGGTCTTGTAAATTTGACTGATTGGTACTTCTCAACTAATATAACTAGTTTATTTTTACGCCATGGCATATTAATCGCTTTCAGCTGGAATTTTAGCTGTTACGAATTATTTTTCACATGTACTCACTATCAAAGCATTAACATTGATGTTTTCATCGTTAATATCACCTATCCAGGTAAATAGTCTCATATTTTGATGGATTTGTATGCGGTTAGCTCATACTAACTAACTGGTCTAAAAAAAACTAATTCCACCAACATAATGGGAAATTGTCTGTAACATAACTTCATTTGATTGTCAAGCCTACACATCGTTTATGTTCAACAATTCATTTCAGTCAACCGGCAGCTCGTTATGTAGCTCACTAATCAAGTACATGTTCATGCACTTGTCCTCAACCACCTAGTTTTCTCAACGGCTGGAGATAACTAGTAATTACCAAATCAGCATTTGGGGAGTTAAAATTATGATGTTTTTACAGCCTATCCATCTGTCTGCCTCTGCCCTTGTGTTATCGTATTCATCAAACCTGTTCACACCTGTAAACTCTTATCAGTTATTAAAATACCTACTCTAAAGTAATTTTCGTAACTGGTTTTATGTGGCTGCTGATAATAGTTCGTTCTAATCTCTTCCTAAAGTTGTTCACCCTTGGATTTAACACATTCCCAACATAGACTCTTTGCAAAACTGCCCATCGCACATGTTAGGACTACAATTTAACACAGTAGTCTATCGACAAGTATCAGTCTCATACGAAAAAAATCACTTGAGAGCACCAATAGGGTCATGCTCCATTCTGAGCTAGTGTTTTCATAATATGAATACACTGAATTACTTTGAGGCTAGCAAAATATTGCCTCCGCATTGGCACTTGAGATGTCAGCAGTCCACTGCTTGGCTATACGAAATCTAATGGAAATAGGTCCACTTAATGTGAGATAGCTGTTATGTCCCACACTAATATCCTGCTCAATTTTATGTTCATAAAAATCAAACAATTTTATGCATCATAGCATTTTCATGCATCCATTCCTACATTAATATTATTAAAATCTGACTTGCTAGGTGCTCATTTTGAATCCCGTGAAGCTTAGTTTTCAATTATTTGTTTTGTCCACTTAAAAACGTTCATTTTAGTCAGTTTCGGTAAACAAGATATGAATCTCCAAATGTTTCAACAATAGGGGTATCTTAAGCGAAAAGAATATAAGCCAATAGAAGACAAATCAGGTTAAATTTGGTTAGGTCATGCATAACTATTCAGCTTGTGCCGTATAAATGAATTTTATGTGTTTAAATTCTTAGGGTTTGTCTTTAAAACAAATACAAGAAGTTTATGAGTTTTCTGTTTCAAAATTAAATTTTGCGTCGTGAGTACTAAATTATAAGGCCGTCGAATAAGCCAATGTACTTCAAATAAAAGGCCAAAATGCCTGAGCGCTGTGGGTGTACTTGAATGCAATTGATTGCAAGTCCTTAAACGAATAAATATCAATGTATTAAGCACTAAGCCATACATTGTGTGGAGTACTTTCCTCCTTGGTTTAATGTAGTTAAAAATGAGTTGAAGTCATCATACGTAAGTAGATCTTTAGAGATACATCATAGTACATCAGTCACCCCATCTTAATTCTTTAGGTGTCACCTATACCAGGTAAGACATAAAATATTGCTAGTGTATAAATCTTTTAGTTAACGTCCAACTGTCCTTTTAGTATTCTGAAATGTAAGTATTTAAGGGTAAACGAGGTATCCGTATCTCCGTCGTCTTGCTATCAACGATACTTAGGTGAAGGAATATCTTTAATTTCATTCTTTTCTGGTCAGTAGAGTGTTTATAGTGAAACAAAGATTCTTATCAATTCCGTTAAAATACTGTTTCATTGTGTTTTATTTCCTATAAACTAGCGTAAAATCATACTGTACCATGTTTTTATGGTTTGCATTGACAGTTTTGCTGTTTGTAAAGTGGTATTTACTAGCTATAGTAAGGTTCATTGACAATAACTAACTTCTGAATATCACTATTAATGTAACGCTTGAGGAAAACTAGTTAGATCTTTGGCAAAACTTAACGAAAAAGTTATCGGATATTGCACCCTTAGTTTGAGTAGTTGAACTGAAAAGAAACTGATAAATATTGCAAGCTCCTGAGAAATAATTTCTTAAAGTTAGATAGTTGCTTCTAAGATGTAGTAAAATTTTTAAAAAAAAAAACTAAAAAACGATAATTTATTTGTAAAAACTGATTTCATCCAATTTATATATAGCTTATTTGATTCGCTAGGAAAATCACCCTCTTACTTTGCGTACCCGAAAAAGCACCATAAATGACCTTATACTGATCATAACAGTCCAACCTTTCTTACAAATACTTGCTCATAAACACTGATCATTATTATTAATGCCATTATTACTAGTTGTTAATAGTCAGCTCATTTTTTATGGTCAAATCACTTTGCTTTTAACCACAAGATCTCAGGCTCAAAACTCGCTACACCTGCCTTGGTTAAGATAATCGATTATTATCTCCAGCAGCTATGCAAAAATAGTTTCTGGGGGCTGAATACGTAAATTTTTCCACAATAGATGGATTACTTATTCTTAATCTCTATCTCACTTTGGTCCTGATCTATCTAAAAAGTTGCCAGTTGGTTTTTCCTAGGAATCTGCTACGATATCCAATACAGCCGTCATTAAACTATGGCTTCCTTACTCGACTTTCACATTTTGATGCAACTTTAGACCACTAAATTACGGTTCAAATCTCTCTTAACTTAGATTTGAGAGGCCGAGTATTATCACTTTTCCTTAAAAAAAGCGTGTCTAAAAGATGAACACATGAGTCTATGGTTAGTTTATGACATATCCTCACTAAAGATCGTGTCGCGCCGTAGTTAGGTTCTTTGCCGGACGATTTCGAAGTATTTCCTATGGATTTTTCTCGGAGTCCTGTAACGTCAGTATTCGTTTCGCACTTGTTGCTAGTGTCTGGGCTGTATTCATTGACTTGAGTCCCATCAGTAGCCTTCTAGGTTAAAACGTTTGGCTGAGATTTGAGACCTTTCTGTATCGTTTCGTTTTTTTCTCGATCTTCACCCGTATTATTTCAATTACTGTTTGAATTCCAAGTACACTCCGCTCTACCTTTGGCATACATTTCATACCTTTTTCCTTACCACAGATTTTTCACTTTGTGGAATCCTGATGCAAATACAACCTCAGTTAAATTTTCTAAGAGCTATCAGTTACTAATGCTACAAGTACAATATTTCACGGAAAAAAGGACCACTAATCTGAGTTGTTTAGAGAGATGTAAAACTCTTAGGGAATGTCAAGATGGTAAAAACCAGTAGTTGTAAACCTTTTGTTCTATTTTACTCTTAATTAGTTTGTTACTCGCTGTTCATGTTATTTCTTAACTCAAACCTTTGCTTTTTAATGTTTTTCTATTCTTGTTGATTCGCTGCATTCCCTTAGAACTTGGATTGATACACTTTGCTACACGTTCTTCATTCACTCCTACCTATTATAATATTTTCCATGATGAAGGATGTAGCATTTCACTTATAGTACATAAGTATAACCCCCTTCCTGTTCTTTTCCCTATGTGTGTAGTCGCATAATTCTACCTTTAACGGTCGATGAATACCATGTTGGACAGCTCTGGGCTGTTGCAGAGGCATCCAAAAATGAAACCGGGGGTGGAGAAGGAATAGAGGTTCTGGTAAACGAACCATTTAATCTTCAAGTCAATCCTCCTGAGTCACCGTTAAAAGCTAATGGGGAAGAATTCTCTTCTGGGCAGTACACTCATAAACGCTTTTATCTGGCCGGGAAGGTACCTGGTTACGTACGTCTGCTTGCGCCGAAAGGATCACTTGAAATTGACGAAAAGGCCTGGAATGCTTACCCTTACTGTCGTACAGTTTTACAGGTATACATAAATAACTTCATAAATTTTTTTAGAATCCTAAATATATGCAAAATAACTTTACTCTGATGATTGAGTCTATGCACGTACAAGATAAAATTGATATCGAAAATGTAAGTACTGATTTTTAAAAGAATCATATTTTATCAGATTCACAACCTTCCACCAAAGCTCCTGGCTCAACGAGAAGTTGTATATATTGATATTGTAAATGATCAGTTGCACAGTGCTTCTGACTATGATGCAACATGTGATCCTAGAATATATCAGTCAGTAAAAACTGGTCGAGGTCCATTAGTAGGCCCAAGATGGTGGGAAGTGAGTATATTCGTATCTTCATTTATCTTATTTAAACAAATTGATTAGAATACAGATCTACCAATAATGTGCGCCTACAAACTTGTCACATGTGAATTTAAATGGTGGGGTATTCAAGGCCGAGTTGAAAATATGATACAGACTGTATGTTACATGTAAAAAAGATATAGGGTTGCATTTCTTACTTTCTTTTAAAATTATGTAGCAAGAAAGGCGAATTTTCCTTAATTTCAACCGTCAGGTTTTTTGTTGGCTTGATAAATGGCACGGACTTTCTATGGATGATATACGGGCTATAGAAAATAAAACTAAAGAAGAATTGGATGAAGTACGTTTGTTTGGTGGATATAAATGTATGATTACATTTTCTTCTTTTTTGTTAGTCACATATTGCAAGTTGATCAAGATTTCTAAAAGCTTTTGTCTATTATTTTTAAGGACATTGTTTGCTTAGTGAATAATTCAGTAAAGCACAAACGATACTTGACGGGAGATCAGTATACGATTTGTTTTCCCTAATATCTCAACATAACCAAGGGTCTTTAATTATGAAATATACATACAGAGCAATTTGGTTTTTAATATCACTTAGTGTTTTTTCACCTCTATGTTCAACCAAATCAATGAATTCTTTTAAATGTTTGCAGATTATCGGTATTATCAACAAGTGACGCTGAATTGTGTAACCAAAACTAACATTAACCGTAAACAGTCTGTGCAGATTTAGAGGACTTTGTAAAATTTATTGCTATTATTCGCTTCAGATTTAAGCTCCTTAGTCGCGTCCGTTTCTGCTACTTTGACGTGGTGGTCGGGCTTGCTTATCGTGATGAACCAATCGACCTATGCTGGCTGGAACAATCGTCCCTCAAGGTCCTACCATACCAGACAGGTCGGTTGAAGAGCGGTAAGACTAAAAGCAGCAAACCCAAAGTTCGATGGCGAAGTCGTGCTACTGACTGTACAGAGGTGTGACGACCGTAAGGTGTTTCCCTTAGACAACTAGCATGATACGATGCTGTCTTCCCACAAGGGAAGGGTGGAGTTAGAAAAGGCCGACCCTAGAAATACACACCTCGCCTTATCCCACGGATTTCCGTCTCCGGCAGTAAGGTCCCAACAAGTACGGAGCTAGCACGAAACTTACAAAAAGGTCGTATGTGACAGGCCTCAAGCAGTTGTACCTTGGGCACTGCGGTCACGTTCTCAGATCACCAAGACCACCTCGAACCCAATTACCTTTTCAGGTACCTACAGAAAAACCCTTCCACGGTGTGGGCAACCGGGAAGTGATAACTGTCATCATACCTCTAACAGCACTCAAGACCACTGTATTCATAATCAATCCCTCTCTTCAATTCCTATTATTCCTCCTACCTTGACTTTCAGCTCTAAACTCCATCTTTTGACTCCCTCCTCAATGTCACCATGGCCAACGATCCTAGTGCGCGAAACACTGCCCCAGGTCTACTGAAATCTCACTCCAAACTACACATTGGAACCTCCAACGTAAGCACCCTAAGTCAAAACAGCCAGCAGGCCTCCATGGCTAAAACCCTAGAATCTCGTGGCATTGATGTATGCTGTATCTCCGAAGCACACATACAGGATCCTAGTGTGGTCATTCACTTGACCTCACCTCGTCAAAACAGAGATAAGACGAGATACACCCTCCGTGTATCTGGCGACCCGATGGCTAGTTCTCGTGGACTTGTATGTGTAGGCATAAAATTAAGTACGAGGGCAGAACAAATACTATTAGAATGGATCCCTGTTAACAGTCGCCTATGTGCTGTTCGGCTAAACGGCTCCTTAAGAACTTGGAAGGATAGGAACACAAGTCGTTGGATTTTCATGATTTCTGCCTATGCTCCCACTAAATGTAACCCGGATGAAGTGGAAGATGACTTGAACAAAAAGCTTTCTGAACTCCTTCAAAAAGCTAAACACTCAAACATAGTACTCGTAGCGGGTGACTTTAATGCTCAGTTAAGTATCTTAAACTAAACGGAAAGACAGGTGGGTATGTTCATATTCGGGCTCAGCGAAAGGATAATGGTGACCGTCTGTCGCAACTGTGTTCAGACAATCGTTTATTTCTGACAAGCACTAATTTTAAACATACAGAGAGATATCGTCTAACATGGCAACCCCCTGCACCAAACCAACGATTGACTCAAATAAACCATATCGCCATCCGTCATCGTTGGAGAAACTCTATAGAAGATTGCCACTCGTTCTGGAATACATACTGATACTCCGATCATGCTCAAATACGAGCACGCACTTGCTTGCGCCTCACTGAACACAGAAAAAACATACTAAGAAGATCCATTAGAGTTGAACTCAGTGACGAGAAAGCCAAAAGTAGATTCCAGGAACAACTGAGGTCACACTCGGGCAATTTTAAAAACAAGGCTGACCAAGATGTTGCTTGGAAAGATATACAAACAGCTGTGGAAATAGCAGCGACATTTATTAGCTATTTGAATAAAAGGGTCACGAAAAATCAGTGGATTTATGAGACATCTATTGCACTAATCGACTCTTGTGAACTCATCCCATAGAGCTCCGAACACGATAATGAACGAAAACAAATCAAGTCTAGGTGAACGAAGAGTCTACGGAACAATCGTGAGCAGTGGTGAGCAGCGAAAGCAAAACAGTTGGAAAAGGCGGTAGCTTTAGGTAACACAAAACAGCTCTTCGGACTATTAAGGGAACCCGGGATTAAAAAGGTAAGTGTAAGTGAGACAGTCGCCAAAAAAGACGACACTTATATCTGCTCTCAGCCCATACGTTTAAAACGATGAGCGGAACACCCTAAAGAACAGTTCACCTGTCGGACGTCTGACAAAGACTCGTGAACTTCAAACACGAGGAAATCAGGCCGACTTCAGACCTGGTCGTGACTGTATCGACCACGAATTTACCATTCTTCAGATTTAGAACACAGGCATTCTTATCGGCATTCAACAATGATAGTTTTTCTTGACTTAAAAGCAGCATTTGACTCTGTAGACCGAGAGGTTCTGTGGCAGTGTCTGTCATTGAGAGGTGTACCTCAGAAGTACATAAACCTTGTGAAGACTCTTTACTCGAACACTACCAGTCGAGTGAGAGCTTATGGCGAACTGTCATATGATTTTACAACCTCAAGTGGTGTCCGTCAAGGCTGTCCACTATCTCCATTTCTGTTCAATTTCATCATAGACCTACTGCTGGAAATAACTTTCTCGTCGAATGAACTTCCGGGGATTAATCTCCTACCAGGAGGTCCACTTATCGACTTAGAATACGCGGATAATATGGTCCTGTTTGGTGAGGGCACTGATAAAATGCAGAATCTTCTGTCGACACTGAGTAACAATGCCAGGATATTTGGGATGCGTTTCGCCCCCTCTAAATGCAAATTGTTACTCCATGATTGGCCTACGTCAACACCTGAACTAAGGATATGGAGTGAAGTAGTCGAACGCGTCGACAACTTCACTTATCTTGGAAGTCTGATCAGCCCTAATGAGTTGGTGTCTGACGAAATCTCTTCACGAATTCAAAAAGCTCGTTTAGCTTTTGCCAACTTACATCACCTATGGCGAAGACGAGATATCCATCTATCAATTAAGGGATGAGTATATTGCTCTGTAGTTTGTTATGTTTTACTTTACGGTTGCGAAACGTGGCCATTAAGATTGTAGGTATCATTACCTAGTTTTGATTTAATAATTTTGAATAAATTGAGCATTGGGTAGATTGTTATAAATAAATTAATATATTTGTAATATCCCAATGAGTAGAAAAACTAGACTTTCTGACGTTTCTTGACTCAGTGTAAATCACTTCTTGTGGCCATTAAGAGTATAAGATATCCTTAAGTTACCAGTATTTGACCACAGATGTCTTAGAAATATCGCCAACATCTCCTGGGATCACCAGGTAAGTACAAGTGTGTCAAGTCCTTCTTAGTGCAGATCGAATGCTATCGATCAAGTTGCAATGTGGTCACTGGTCTAGATGGCTCGACACTGCGTGCACTATGTTGAGATAAGATGGTGGTTGGAGGTGATCAACAGGAAACCCTGGACCCAGGTTTCGTGTTACTTGGCACTTGTCAGCAAGGTGTACCTGTAATCTTGAGGGGACTGGTGCTGCTTGGAAAGACACACGAACAGCTGTGGAAACAGCAGTAACATCTATTAGTTATTTAAACCATAGGGCTCCAAAAAACCAGTGGATTTCTTCTAAGTCTATTTCACTGATGGATTCGCGTAAACTCATCCCATCAGGCTCTGAACACGACGAAGAGCGTAAACAAATTAGATCTAGGTTAACTAAAACTCTAAGGAACGATCGTGAGCAGTGGTGGGCAACGAAAGCAAAAGAGACGGGAAAGGCAGCGGCTGTAGGCAACTATTCAGACTAATAAAAGAAACCGAAATTAAGAAGTCAAGTGTAAGTGAGACGATCTCGGAAAAAGATGGAACCCTTATCTGCTCTCAACCCAAACGTTTAGAACGATGGGCGGAACACTTTAAGGAGCAGTTTAGCTGGCCTTCAGCTACTGCACAACTACCCACTATTCCCAGAAAACCTGAATGGAACATTGAAGTAGGCCCCCCGACCCTACCTGAAGTTCAAAAGGCTATAAGTAATCTGAAACGAGGAAGAGCAGCTGGTCCAGATGGATTGGCTCCAGAGGTCTTTAAATATGGTGGTCCAATTTCAGCGATTAGGTTGACTAATATTCTGGCTAAAATCTGGGAAACGGACGTAATCCCATCTGACTGGTCACAATCACTGATTGTCCCAATATATAAGAAGGGGCCAAAGTCACCTTGTGATAACCATAGAGGGATTAGTCTGACTAACATAGTATCTAAAATACTAGCCTCAATAATTATCGGGCGCCTAACTAAGACTCGTGAACTGCAAACACGAGAAAATCAGGCTGGCTTCAGACCTTGTCGTGACTGTATCGACCACATATTCACCATTCGTCAAGTTTTAGAGCACAGAAATGCTTATCGGCGTCCGACAATAATAGTTTTTCTTGACTTAAAAGCAGCATTTGACTCTGTAGACCGAGAGGTTCTGTGGCAGTGTCTGTCATTGAGAGGTGTACCTCAGAAGTACATAAACCTTGTGAAGACTCTTTACTCGAACACTACCAGTCGAGTGAGAGCTTATGGCGAACTGTCAAATGATTTTACAACCTCAAGTGGTGTCCGTCAAGGCTGTCCACTATCCCCATTTTTGTTTAACTTCATTATAGACCTGTTGCTGGAAATAACATTCTCTTCGACTGAATTTTCAGGAATTGATCTTCTACCAGGAGGTTCACTTATCGACTTAGAATACGCAGATGACATAGTCCTGTTTGGTGAAGACGCTGGCAAAATGCAGAGTCTTCTGTTGGAACTCAGTAATAATGCCAGGATGTTTGGGATGCGTTCCTCCCCATCCAAATGTAAATTGTTACTCCAGGACTGGCCTGCGTCAACACCTGAACTAAGGATATGGAGTGAAGTAGTCGAACGCGTCGACAACTTCACTTATCTTGGAAGTCTGATCAGCCCTAATTGGTTGGTGTCTGACGAAATCTCTTCACGGATTCAAAAAACTCGTTTTGCTTTTGCCAACCTACATCACCTATGGCGAAGACGAGATATCCATCTATCAATTAAGGGACGAGTATACTGCGCAGCAGTTCGCTCTGTTCTACTTTACGGCTGCGAAACATGGCCATTAAGAGTAGAAGATACCCGTAGGTTACTAGTATTTGACCACAGATGCCTTAGAAATATTGCTCGCATCTGCTGGGATCACCGGGTAAGTAATAGTGAGGTTAGACGCAGGGTATTAGGGAATGATGGTAAATCAGCTGATGAGTTGATGAATCTTCATCGACTGAGATGGTTGGGCCACGTGTTACGTATACTTGAACATCGATTACCACGACGCGCAATGTTGACTAGTGTAGGGGATGGTTGGAAGAGAGTTAGGGGCGGCCAAACCAAAACATGGCATCAGTGCTTGAAGTCACTAACTTCTAGTCTGAGCCATGTTGGAAGATGCAGACTACCTGGTTGGGGTCCACGTGACTATCGTAACCAATGGTTGGAGACTCTGGGTGACATGGCTCAGAACTGATCACAATGGCGTAGGTGTATACACTCTTTATCTTCCCTTAAACCTTGAGATTAAAATTGCTTCATAACTTTTTTCCTTCCTATACTATATCCTTATATACAACCTTTCTTTATATACTACCACCACTAAATTAATTACTTCTATGAATCCGGTGTTGATCTTGTTGTGCTAACGAGGTATGGCAACTTGGACCGATGCATATATGTGCCTGGTCCTACGTTGTCGCTGACTGACTGACCAGGTAAGTAATAGTGTGGTTAGATGCAGGGTATTAAGGAATGATGGTAAATCAGTTGATGAGGTTGTGGATCTACATCGACTGAGTTGGTTGGGCCACGCATCGTCAACCACCG
The DNA here is from genome assembly GCF_000237925.1 of Schistosoma mansoni. Lineage (NCBI taxonomy): Eukaryota > Metazoa > Platyhelminthes > Trematoda > Strigeidida > Schistosomatidae > Schistosoma > Schistosoma mansoni. Next base: position 6,385,741 of record NC_031498.1, read on the forward strand.
AATACCACGACACGCAATGCTGACTAGTGTTGGAGTCGGATGGAAGAAAGTTAGGGGCGGTCAAACCAAAACATGGTATCAGTACATAAAGTCATTAACTTCTGGTCTGAGCCATGTTGGCAGATGCAGACTACCTGGTTGGGGTCCGCGCGACTACGTTTGACATGGTTGAGAATCGACCGCAATGGCGCAGGTGTATACACTCGTTTTCTTCCCTTAAACTGTGAGATTAAAATCGCTTTATACCTTTCTTCCTACGGACTAATTCTTCCTTTTTGTATTATATCTTGATATTCAATCTTTCTTTTATATATTACTACCGTTGAAGTAACTACTTCTATGAATTTGGTGTTCACCTTGTTGTGCTAATGAGGTGTGGCAACTTGGACTGATGCATATATGTGCGTGGTTCTACGTTGTAGCTGACTGACTGAAGCTCCTCAGTAACTCTAGTGTATTTCCTATTTTTAGTACCTTTCTAAGACTAGAAATCGCCGTCGTTATAAAACCATTTCTCTTATCAATACGTCTTTGTTGGGATTTTAACGGAGTATGTAAGAATGGATAACTGCTGTTCTTAGTCTATATGAATGAACTTCAAACCTTTTTTTATTTTCAGCAACGCCTTGTCTTCAAACCTTTTTTTATTTTCAGCAACGCCTTGTCGGTAGTATTCGTGGCACTGTGGCTCACGACTGGATTACACACTAATATATATATATATATATATATATATATATATATATATATATATATATATATATATATATATACTGATGAAACTTCCAAATTCTTATATAACGTAAGTTTCGTTTACTGCTATTCATTCATTGTTTTTAGTTTATTTTTCTCATGACAAGTATTTCATTTTACATTGTATCTGATTGTATTCAGTAACGATTTCGGTCAAAGTTCATCAGCTATTCCAATTAGATATGTCTACATAATCTTGGATACGTGTTTGGCTTTGTCAATTCCCTGTAAATTCATATATTTATAACAGTCATGTGATATGATAACAGTGATATTGATATCAAAGAAATAGTTTATTATTAGACAAGTAAAACAGAAATATGTCAATAAATATACATTTATGTATGATTTATAGACCATTCAATCATTCAGTCACTATTGCCTATTAACATTGTGTATGTGTACGCTATAATTTTTTATTTCAAATATTTACTAATTGTTTTTGTCATGCTATATGTAAATTGAAAATAGTACACAAGACGGCATATTAACTTGAAAATTTAATTATATTTTAAACTAGAATCGTTTCATTTACATCTCTGCATTAAATAAGATAACTTGAGATGGTAAAGTGGATAAATTTTCAAAGTGATAAATTGATCAGCTGTTACATTTATGTGAGGTATCTAGTTGTGTATATGATTGTTATTGGTGTTCTGTCGTATCTAGAAATTGTTTTGTTCATAGTTGCCAAGTTACTTCGTATAAATTCCTTGGTAGAAGGATCAACTGCTACATAATGTTAAGTCAAAACAGATTATACAATAGAGATGATTTTTATTTGTTGACGATAGATGGAATAAAAACGTCGTAAAACGTATTCGTGGTATTGATCAGTGATGAAAATGTTAAAACTTCCCTCCGTTTAGGTAGCTAGAACATTTACTCGGTACAAATAGTTACAACGTCTCTTACTCGATCGTCATCATGTTAACCTGTGAAGTACGTTCACTGAGAAATATCTTTTTATTTTCAATAAATTAGCTGAATCAGTAATTTAAAGTTGACTAATATCAATCGAACATTAACGAGTCGATTTTATTGTTTATTTTATATTGTCTTGTGTAAATATTTAGCGTAAACGTTTATGCATATTAACATGTTAGCCCATTCTAAAAACAATGCCATATAACCAATTATCTTGTTCCGATTTCCGTCCACAAACAGTTTAATCAAATCGCCTTTTTTGGAGGGAGGGACAAAGAGCTAGAGAGGAAAATAAACAGTCACTATCTACCACTCAATTCTTGTGAATGATTTCTTTCTTTTCTTTTGTTTCATCTCACAGTGTGTGTGATATTCTGTTATTATTTTTCTTTATTTCTATCAATGATAACATTCAGTGGTTTCCTATATATACATGTATGTTGTGAATTATCTAACTGCGCCAAATTATAAGATACACTTTTATAAATTACGTGAGAATTTCATTTCTCGGTTGATTTTTCTTCTTTCCTATTTGTGTCCATCCTTTTCATTTGTTCACTGTTGTCCATAAAATCAAAGTTTTGTTTATGACTGTATTTCTGCTTATTGTTAATCTTTTTTTCCTTATAATACTTCAGAAAAATAACTATATTATTGTTGTCATTAACTCAGTTTAACTAATAGTTGTGCTGCTAAATTACTTTTTGAAATTTGTTACCAAACACATTCCAAAAATTTCACAAAAGGATACATGTATACATATTTGTTTTTTCTTGTGTTCCCTTTTACATTTTCGGTGCTTATTGTCATGTTGTTTGCTTTTGTTTTTTCTTTACCTGAAATTAAGGATTACACCATCTCTATTTTAAATGCTATTATATATGATGTGTGTACACATTGTGTAATTGGCAAATGATCACATACCCGATTGGAATCTCTTCACTCATCTCTCTTATTTTTTTAATATTCTAACCATTGTTATGTTTACCTTTGATCGTCATCGTTTATCGTCATTAATAAAGAAAATAACCAATTGAAGGTTTTTCTTAAATTTATCAATCGTTTAAATAATCTGTCTCCTCTCCATTTAGAAAAATTCGCAAACAAAAAGATAAACAGTTCTGGATTATTACATCAATTTTCGTCTTTCCTTTTGTTTACTAATTTTTAACCATTCTGTCTTGTGTTAAAGTCAGTTTATTCATTTGTCAGTCTGTGTTTAGCTTTATTTAATTAGAGAATGCATTGAAGTATTCGTGTCGAAGTTATTAATACCGATGTTTAATAATATTCTGTGTTCTCTGATTTTTCACGGGAAGAAGGTTGTAACAATTGTCAAAATTATGTTTCTAAACTTGTCAGTTCGTAATGCAATCTAGTTACTCGGATCAGTTAAGTAATGTTAACCAGTTTTGCGTTCATTCTCTTAGCCTTGATGAAAACATATATTCCTTAAATTATTGTATGTGTAATAAATTAGATGACTCGATATTTCAGTTAAATGAGATACTATTATGCATCTTTGACTGCAATTGGGAATAATATGTACTCGAATACCTCAGAGAGATGTCCTTTTGATAAATGCTAATCTTATGTGGAAGATTTGTCTAAAACGCTTTTGGTTAATTACCTTTGTATATCAAAAGAATTAATTCGCATAGTTGTTATGCCAAGTTCTGCGTTGTTCATGAATGACAGACTAACATGGTTATTATGAATATTGCCATTCTTAAAATCATATCTCAAACTAGGTTTGCGCATTATGTAAAAGAATTGTTATTAATTATATCACTGATAAAATAGTATTGTTAAAGGGCATCAATAAAGTCGTTTTACGAACATTAGTTTATGATTTATTGAAAATATATATATATATATATATATATATATATATATATATACTTTAAAATCATCGCTATTTTACTGAAGCTTGTTGTGTCAGGGTGCCTTTCCTTTTGAGAACAGTCCTATAAGCTGTGAGCGATCTAAAGCGACGGAGAGCATCTAGGCTTGATGGGCTAACCCTTGAAATTTTTAACGATGGTGGTCTAGTTTTAGCAGTTAGATTGACTGAGATGTTAGCTAAAATCTGAGGACTGGACGCAATCTCATCTGACTGGTCTCGACGGCTGATCGTCCCATCAACCAGTCTGGCTTCAGACCTGAATGTGGATGTGAAAGCCTAATCTTCTCCTTTTGGCAGTTTCTGAGACAGAAATACTTTCCGACATCTAACAATAGTTGTATCCCTTCACCTGAGGGTGGCATTCTACACTGTTGATCTTAAGGTTCTGTGGCAGTGTCTGTCACTGAAAGACTTCCCAAAAAGTATATTAACCTTGTGTAGGCTCTCTACTCGACCACTACTGGTTCAGTCAGAGCTTTCGGCGAATTATCATCGGAATCAGTTACTTCAAGCGGTGTTCGTCAAGGTTTTCCGACTTTTATTTAACCTTTTCATAGACATGCTTTCGGAGGTGACATTTTTATCTGACTTGTCAGAGAATGATCTTCTCCAGGAGACTCACCTGTGGACCTAGAATACTCTGATGATATATTTCGGTTTGGTGAAGATAGTGACAAAATCCAGTCTTCTGACTACTATAAGCAACAATGCAAGCATAGTTTAAATGCGGTTCTCTCCATCCAAATGCAAAGTGTTGCTTTGGGATTGGCTTGCGCCAGCTCCTGAATTAGTCATAGGGAGTGAAGTAGTTGAACTCATCGACCGCCTCACTTATTTTGGGAGTCACATCAATACTGATGGTCTGGTGTCTGAAGAAATCTCAGCACAGATTCACAAGCTTCAGCTGGCTTTTGCCAACTTACGGCACATATGGAGTAGGCGAGATGACCGCCTGTTAACCAACTTACAATTTTAATGCACAGCAGTCTATCCTCTTCGACTCTATGGATGTGAAGCACGCTCATTAGAAACAAGACATTCGTAGGTTACTGGTATTCGACCATAGATGTCTTCGAACCACTGCTTGCGCATTTCGGGAACACCGAGTAAGTAATGTCAAGGTTGTGGATAGGGTACTAGTTAAGGATGGCATATAGGTTGGTGAGGTAGAAAATCCTCATCAACTGAGGTGGTTGAGACATGTGTTACGCATGCCCAACCACCACCTCTCAAGGTAGAAGATGTCTAGTGTACGAGTGGGCTGGAAGAAAGCTAGGGGTGACCAAACGAAAATATGGCATCAGTCCATGAAGTCATTGACAATTGGACTGAGCCTTCTAGGTAGAGGTAGAATAGCTGGTTGGGGTCAGCGAATCGTAACGAATGATTAGAGACATTGGGTGGTATCTTTGCTCCTTGTTTTCCTCACACCCGTTTTGTTGTATTACTACTACTGACAATCTTACTACTGCAGGATTCATCTTGATAGTTTTATCTCACAGTGCTAATGTGGTGTAGTGGTTTAAACTAACGTATGTAGGATTTCAGTCAAGAAATATTTACTCGCTTTTATTTGAAGTAGGCCCAAAGCGATCGAAAATATCTAAACCCTGATAGCTATACATTTTTTCCTTATTTCACAATACTAAACATTGAATAATACGTGTACTGACAATAAGCAATTTTATTTTATAGGGAAAATTACACCAGGATAGATAAAAAGAAAATTCACTTACCAAATTTTCGTCCGTATAAATATTGGCTTCAGTGAAAGAGAAACTTTCAAGTACACTAGGTAATTGATGATCTTGCATATTAGGATCAATTACTGTGTTTACATTTAATGCGTTTAACGATAATAATTCGTTCTCTGGTAGTTGTTCAGCATGCATTGAAATCAGTGGTAGGCCTTGTTTTAATACATGATTGACATATAAAGCATGTGCTTTAGGAGCTCGATGTAAGGCTATTAATTCAGTTATGAAACAGAAAAAAGAATAAATAGTTGCAACCAGAATGAAATCATTTTACATTACACAATATTAAGAGAAACAATTAATAGATCACCGTCTGTTGACTATATGAGGTAATAAATGGTTACGCATGACTATTTGGCAGAGAATATATATAATTGTTTCTTTAAAAAAAGCATATTTCATAAGTACTAACGGTATTGGTTTATTCTGAAACCCTGTCAATAGTTATTATTAATAAATTGTCATTTGTCTTCACCCAAAATTTGAATCAGAATTCGTCACCTTTTTTACTTTGTTTCACTAACTTATGTTTTTTCCCGAATCATCTATGCTCAATCTTTCCTTTTACTATTGATACTGTTACTACCTCTACTATTCTGAGATTTGGCCTGACAATCTCACCATGCTGTGCTAATGGGGTATGGCAACTTGAACCGATGTACATACGTACCAGGTTCTACGTTTTAACTGACTGATGTGCCTTGATTATTGATGGTATCTGTTTTCCTTACCCCCCCCCCATAAACGAAAAAATGTCTCGTTTCGCAACATAATGGTTCCATTTGAAGTCACTCAGTTAATAAATTTCATCTTGATTTCTACAAAATGAACAGCTAAGTTTAGCATAAGTAACAAATTGCTCAGGTTGGACTAATCTATAAAACTTTCTAAGGAGTCGAAAAATACAAAGCTAAATCACTTGGTAGTCATTTAGGAATATGGAGTACCGATTGACTTCTTAGTCATAGTTTAGGATCTTAAACCTTTCTTCTTTTGACCTCGTTCAATGTTACATTTTGGTAAACAGTTATTTTCTTCCAAAGCTTATCAGGTAGCTCAATATGGTTAGTTGGTCTTTGTTTTAAATCCATTGGTTGTTTAACTATTCATTGCAGTTTAACCACGTATCGCAAAATGTATTATTGACATTTATCAATAAATTCCCTTAAAACTTATATTATTGAAGCTTAAGTAATCACAGACTCGGAGTAATAGGTGGTGTAATCATTTATAAAGATGGAGTGAAATTTATCTTAGTCACGCGTTCATACATTAAGCTTTTGTGGCCAATATAAGCTGCGTCTTGATTTAGAAATTCCATTCATTACCAACACTTACTAAGTTCATGTACCCAAGACAGGAAGAGATTTAATGGCAAGCTCTATCGATTAAGCAACAATACTCACAGTCCTTGCGTATTTGTAGATAGCTCAAATGTAGATGATCTATATCTAGGTTAATAAATGTATTGTACACCCTAGTTGGATCACATTGTCACCAAACTTTCCATTCATCTTTTACACGAATGATTTAAGAAGTCTCATATGATTGGTGGATTCCTTAATTATCGTAAACGTAAAGTAAGTCATTTGATTTTATTGACCTGATCTGAAATTCGATTATCATACTTATGAGTTAATTCCACTCCCTAAAGGATACTTATTCATGTGGCTTACAAATTCTTTTGAATATTTTCTAGTAAAAAATACGTTCATTTATCCATACAATATTGATACACCAAAACTAATAAATTAGTATAAATCTACTTTTACCTTGATACAGCCAATGGGCCATATCTTAGAAGGTAAAAACCTTTAAAAACCAAGATCACAACTGCTTGATACTAAAAATACCTTTTAAGCATTTCTACGTAAGTAAACCACATAGGATGATTTTTTCCTCATATATATATATAAAACAGTCTTCAGAAATCGTTTGGCAAACTGATGTTGAGACTAAGGTTCTTACTTTTCCTAACCAGAAATTATTCAAATACCAAATAATTGCAAATGATATAAATTATTACAATAGTATTTTATGAATGTATAAAGTAAGACAAAGATATTATTTGTAGGTATCATAACCAAGTTTTGATTTTGTTATGTCTTGATCAAGGTCGTCGGCAATTTGTTGTGACTTTACAAAATGAACAAAGGACGTATCCTAATTCGTTATTGGTTTTATGTCCGGCTTTTATTCACGTGAATTATCCACCAATCGAAATACGACTTTTCCGACCTTAACACTGTGACAATCAATGACGTTCGATTAGTATGAGTAATCTAGCGTCCTTATTGGTCCTTTTCCGCCTAGCCCTTCCACTTGAGTCCAGAACACCAACGACAGATTCTGTTATGCGAATCTGTGCGAATCGTTTATTTCAAACATACTCGGTTTATATATCAGACAGACAGACCACATCACACCATGAAATAGAAAATAATATTTGTACAAAATCAAGCCAGATGTGGCTGTGAACGTGGGAGACAATAATCAATAAACTGAGTATAATTTAGGGAACAGTAAATCGTATAATAATAATCAATATGTTAAAATGAAGCTTACAATAAGATGAATTTAGATATATATAATCTAGTTACTCAATAGTTATACACTAAGAATATATATAGAGTAATCGTCCATTAATAGGTCCTGGGAGTTACTCGTACTTATGTCTTCGCTAGGATATAACAGATTTGATAATGTTGAATAAATTGAGCATTGAGTAGATTGTTATAAATGAATTAATATAGTTGTGTTATACCTGTGTTTTCCTATATAAACGACCCAGCGATTCCTATTGCTTAGTATTCTTATATAATGACACTCGACAAGACCCCAAAATCAGAACACGTTGAACAGGAATGAAATTGTATTCAAAATAACAATGGTATGTAAACAGCAATCACTGATTTTGAATAACGCTCATATATTTATAGTATATACATAAGAAGCTTCTAGATTTCTCTCCGATAATATGCCCGGGCTGATCGGTTTAGAATTAGCCAATCAGCGCGCAGCAATACCATCATGCATGAAACATGCTTTAATCCAATCTACGTCCCGCTAACAAGTTGTAATATCCCAATGAGTAGGAAAATTTAGACTTTCTGACGTTTCGTGACTCAGTGTAAGCCACTTCTTCAGAGAATAAATAACCAAATTAACATTAATCCAAGTTTAAACAGTACAACGGATATTATTTCTTACTATTCAAGTAATTCATTTACAAAATTATTTGATCAAATTTATAATCTGAAAATAGAATGAGTGATTGACAATCTCAACTTCTATTAAAAGTAGTAATTACATGATGTAGGATAAACGCTTAGATCACATGACGTTTGAGTGATAGAAATATGTGAAACTTTGGAGCAGTCACTTTTCATAATGTATGACTAAAGTTGTTCAAATACTATTACATGGATCCGAATTGGTATCACTCACACTTAATATTCTTAAAGTAGAACATATAAATTATGCTATATTGTTGAAAGTAAGCAACATGGAGCATTAGTTGATGAGACATGTTTTTAGCTATGAGTGAGCTCATTCCTGTCGTAGGATTTAAATTTAATTCTGACTAAAGTAGACTAACTAATACTCACATTATGATACTGTTGATGCAGTACAATCAGCTCTAAGAACCAGTTAAAAATGACATTAGTTACTACAAAGTGATTAGTCAATATGTACATAGATTTTGCTCAAGAAGTAGTAGACACTAGGTATTATCAATTCAAAATACGTATTATTTACATACAACTTTAAAGATGATTATAGATGATACATGAAAATTAACACATTTCTGTATACACAGGCATTTACCATACAATTGAGATGACGAAAGGAGATATTTAGCAGTTACATTGAATCAGCAAGTGAAAAAAAATCACCCAAGAAACTTGATTTATAATTATTCTAAACAAAGAACAGATCGACAACAAAGTAAATTAGTGAATGATTTATCAATATTTACTAGTCGCCAACTGTTATGCGGTTGTAACCGTTGATATTGTTCTTCTTCCTTGGTGACTAGACATTTTGCCAGATTTTTGGGTGCTTTCTGAAAACAACTACCTTGTTTGATTTGTCCAACGAAGCAGTACCTCAAATAGCTTACAATATAGCAAAGAAAGACTTGAATCGCTGTTTAGCAACCATCAATTATTTTTATTTATTTATCAGTACTCACACTGTTCGGATTGTCCTATATTAATCTATTCCTAACATTAGGAGTTTCCATTTGTCAGCTAAGTAGTAGTTGCTTTTTCGAAGATATCACCAAGAACGAGATTTGACTCAGATACTATGATACATCTACTTATAGCCTTCGATGTACTCCTTGAAGCCTTGTGGTTTTAACTGCTAGAATGTCCCGTATCTCAGAAATTCAAAATGAATACCACTCTGGAATACTCTAAATAAATGCCACATATACTAATTCGTAAAGAGTGTAATGTGAGATCGATAAACGAACACACCAATGATAAAGTGAAGCTCTCATCACCACATGATCTTTCTTTGAACTTGTATATCTTGTTTATAAACCAATCACAATTTTATATTCATTGTAAAACAATATTCGCCTTGTTGACTCATTTTTCCTATGCTCTAGTTACTGTTCGATATGTTATTTATGTCTCTCCTTTTCCCTATGTAATAGACTGTGCTGTTTATTTGTATACTAACGTTGTTAATTTACGTTTTAGAAACAGATAAAGTTTATTAAGCCAAATAGCTTACTTGTTCTGACTTTGGTGAAACCAAGACTATGTACTCGATAGTCTAGAGAATAGCTTAGACTTGCACCTGTAGGAAATTGCTTCCTACAAAGAGTGTATCATATATACTTTTACGAAACTGTTGCAGTATCACTATGTTCATCACATTTCGTGAATTGACCAAGCTTTGAAATATGAACCATTGGATACCATCTCAACAACCAAAGCGTCTCATTCTGGACGATCAACTTGGTAATTTTCGGTTTGGTTCAGCTTAGGATCGTCGGTGAACACTCCTGAAAAGAACCAAGCTTGGACGAAAAGATTTTTCAATACTCCCTAGTTATGAGTAGTTCACCAAATGAAATAAGTCCGTAATGTAAAGTGTTCTCACCCATTGTCACTATTTATCTAAAAAGACTAAATGGCCAAGAAATCCATTCTATATATTTAAAATAGTTGCTCTCTGATAGCAATTCCCGGAAGAATCAACGGAATTTAAAGATGATATCACAGTAGTTGGCCATACAATATCAGCAACAACCTACTGTAGGAGGGAACAAACCAGATTTCAACGGAGGAAGATATCAGGAAGAAGCCCTGGAAGTAGATAGGACATACATTGAGGAAATCACCCAACTGCGTCACAAGGCAAGCCTTCATATGGAATCTTGAAGACCAAAAAACACATTACGCCGAGAATTGGAAACAGATATGAGAATGAACAACAATTGTATAAAAGTAGAACGGAAGGCCCAGGACAGAGTGGGTTGGAGGATGTTGGTCGGCGGTAACATTGGGGGTAATGGGCGTAACTAACTAACATCACAGTAGGTAAAAAATAACGAACATAACTCTGAATCTCGTTTCAAGCCTTTTGCAAATATGAATTGTCTAGCAACAAGTTCAGTGCTTACTTTATCGTAGGAGCATTTTTTGTATGTAGTGTAACTTATCCTAATTAGCTATATTCAATCTTTCTTATTTTAACAGTCACATCTAATGATTGGTAATAATGTTGAATCCAATGAGTATTGTTACATGATGGACAACATATCCACAAAGATGAGGTAACGTTACTGATTCTTACACAAAATCCTAATTACATCAAGTGAAACGACAATATGTCTAGTTTTAAAATAAGGATTGTTATTTAGTTTTCATTACATCATTTGTGAATGGTTATTGTTAGTTCCCTTTATGAATTTAAATAAAGACAGAACAAATATTGATGCAGAATAATATGAATTCATTATATTTCGTGGTTTCTCATCAGCTGCTTACAACCAAATATGCATTAGAGTTTTAGCATTAGGGTAATAAATAGGATGGAACGGCTGGCATAAGTGAATGTAAAGGATTAGAATAACAAAAGATCATCAATGATAACTTTATATATATGTGCAAGGAAAGGTCAGAAGTTATTAGGTATTAGAATGAAGGGTGGCGTAATAGTTGAGTGGAATTCAAAGACAGATGAGATCAAAAGTGTGATTATTTTAGAGGTAATTAAAACAATTAGGGTGGGTTACGTAATAATTGAATAACTTTTAGAGGTAGTTGAAAAAAATTAGGGTGGGTTACGTAATAATTGAATGGAAAAAAACAAAAAAAAACCCTAATGCTAAAACTCTAATGCATATTTGGTTGTAAGCAGCTGATGAGAAACCACGAAATATAATGAATTCATATTATTCTGCATCAATATTTGTTCTGTCTTTATTTAAATGGTTATTGTCAAGGTTCATGAAATCAATCAAACTAACATTCAAGTGATCTTAAAAACTGCTAAGGAATCTAATACTCTGGACCAATAATATATGGGCTAAGTGATAAATCGGAGATGCTTGCGGGCTTACTCTATTGGTCAAGATTTAGCTTGACTTTCTGAGGAAACAGAGATGCACTATTTTTCGAGAATCTGGCATAGTTTTTTGAGGGAGACATATATTTATGAACGAGTTGTGCACATACTTTCGATTTGGTTAACTGATGCAAGCTTTTCACTCAAGCAGCTGGTTTTGCTGCTATTTAAAAAGTGTATGTTATGAGTACAGAGTCGGGTCATCACAGATCGTAGCAGAATCCCATACTGTAACAAAACAACTATCCAGCGCTTCCTAGTTCTCAGTAGTTGTTTAACTAAGAACAGCTCAGAGTGTAGACTATAAAGTCCGGCAATCTTGACAACACTGTAATATTATGATCTGATGGACAAGCTTGATTCGAAGAAAATACTTGATTTATACGCTTCCTTCAAGGGGACCAACTTTATCTAGAAAGAAAAAAGTACTACATTATTCCATTGTAAGATCCATTTACTTTTTCATTGCAACAGTGATACCTAATATATGTTTTTCCTACATAAATATATGTCCTGCATAATGAGAAAATAATGTAATTCATATGAATGACTTTGGTAGTCTGAGGAATTTTCAACTAAATATCTCACTAAGATGCTTCCAGTATCATTTGTAACAATGAATATTCATGAAAATTCACACTTTAACTTTGACAGTAGCTGCGTACACATTAATGCAGTGCAAAGGAAAGTAATAATCATAAAATCAATATCTACAACTATGTTTCTATGCATCCAAAAAAGAGCAGTGTATCGTATACCTTGACTCCGAATTACATTAAATCTCACAAATTTTACTACAATCATTTTGCATTTTCATAATCAAAATCATTTTTGAAGCGATTAGTCCCTTCGATAAATTTCGATAGTGTAATAAGAAGACGAAGATTATCAGAACTATGTGATATATTAGCGCAATACATTTCGAACAATCTGATCACACATATACTTGTTAAGAACATTTATATATAAAAATAAAAGGTCAACTAGACTGGAAGGATGTATATATCACAATGCTAAAGAATTTGATTATAGACCTAATTTATACGGATTCTGGTCCATAATGGATAATAAATTTCCTCGAAGTATTTTCTTAGTTGAAATCATGAATCGATTGAAGCTAGACCACCGTGGAAAACCTAGAAGCACTGGATGGCCGTTTCGTCCTGCTATGGAACTCCTCAGCAGTGCTCATCCACGATCCTGCTTCGCGGGATTCAAACCCAGGACCTACCAGTCTTGCGCCAGAGCACTTAACCGATAGACCACTGAGCTGGCCGGCATCCAACGGTGTTAATTTTCAACTTCAACCGTCCAGTGCTTCCAGGTTTTCCATGGTGATTTAGCTTCAATTGACTCTTGATTTCAGCTATGAAAATACCGAAATCTTCATAAAACCCCTTCTGATTTCCTCGAAGTTCTGCATAGTAGTAAGCAATATGAAATATAGTAGATTAATTCCAACTTTCGAAGTACTAACTACGTCATAAAAAGATAATATTTTGATTGACATTTATAATCGGCATATGCTTCTATTTCTTTAATTTAAATTTCTCAAATAATATCTACAAACACTCTTTAAATTATCAAATTGTCTTTCAACAATATGGTAATACTTATGAACAAAAGATATTTGCATTTATAAACAATTTTCTCTGTTTCTAGTTAAGTCAAATTCTTGTTGACAGTAAATTAAACGTATTGACAGAAGTATCATTTCATCTGAAAGTGTTTACAGTGGATGTGGTCATCATTTACGAAACACAAACAAACATATAAAAATAATCCAGGGTGAATCACATCTAAAACAAATTGAACTGTATTTCTAATTTTTGTTATGTCTAATTAGTAATAATTCAAATAAATTCTTGTCACCAACATTCACACCTTAGAATATATTTTCATCAAATCAACCATATCGTGAGTTATAACTGTTAGTAATTAGTTAGTTAGGAGACAAATAAATCATATAATGGGCAGAAATAAAAAGCCATTTCAAAACATGTAATCTCAGCTAGTCGCAGTTTACTGGTTTTCAGGTTGATGATATGTATCTATCATAAGTTTGGTGTCTATATAAAATAACTCAACTCATAGTCTCATGTAAAGATTTTTTTGAACATAAAACCAACCAGTACTGTGAGATGAAGCTTAAATGTATTAACCACGCCTATGTAAAAACATATGAATATGTTAATTAAGCATGAATATTTAAGTAAATTTTTATAACTGTATGGTCCTTTCCGAACAGCTAAACTATACTATTTTAATTCTGGCAAACTTTGAAGTTGCGATTTCTTAGGATGTTATTCAGTGGTGTGGTCTACTTATATCCATATAAGTAGTATATGGTGTTGGTCAGACATAGAATGTATTTTCGCAGAAGACCGATGAGGAAAGAACTGAAACAAAGCGCAATCGGTAGGAAAATGCACGAACAATGGAATTAGAGAAGAAACAGTGAAGATTGAGACTATTGGTTGTTAATTTGCAAATTGACTGTCCATTGTATGGTTTTCAGAATTTACTGAGATAGTCTGTAATGTTTGCTTAAAAATATTCGATTGTCCCCAGTCGTGTTCTGTTCACTACGGTGTGGGTATTTAAGATAGGACTATGATATATGGACATCCTTTGAGCAACTCTAAATGCCATTTAGAATGTCCATCTACTTACTAGGGTTAAATGAAGTTTATAAGTCAGTGAGAGGAACTAGAATTAAGATTTGCAGTTGAACGTCAGGGTTAAAAATTATATTCAGTGTGTTCATCAGGAACTTACATCAGCTTTAATGCCGAAATGGCATTTAACCAAATTAGTGGATGTATCTCGCGCCAAAATCTAAGACCTGCTATCTTAAATATATAAATGCTTCGTCCATAAATTATAGTCTCGCCATATTTACCCCACTAGTAAATCTCTACCTATGCTTATAAACAAAAGACCGAACGATAAGTCTACTTTCTTAAATTTTTATAAAAATAGTTAACACTTTATTGAAAATCACTGGAAAAGTACTCAATTACATTTATTCTCTGGAGATTTATTGTTCAATGGATAAGTTAATTTATGCGAAATTACGTAAGTGAAAACATGATTGATGATAAAAATCGTCCGACTGCTAATAGTTCAGGATTACTTGTTCAATGAAATATTATATTGATTTTTTCATATCAGATATTTGTAATTTCAATGATTTAATCCATCGAGCTTTGCTTTGATGCGTGCAAACATCTAAATACTTAAGAAATTATAATATTGTCATCTAAATTCACTTGGTATTGTTTGCTTGTATCTTCCTACCCAGCTGACGAGTCCCCACTAGGACGAAAAGCGCGTCTTGGATTACACTTCTAGCCATCATCCATCATCGATTATCGAATAAGCCTGTCTTATTGCATCGAGCCATTTCTAGAACTCATTTATACTATCGTTTAAACTCTTTCAGTTTTCAAACCTCTAAAAAGGTCTAAATACTTTCACATAGATAGTTTACTAAGAACAGAAATGATAAAAATTGACGACTAGCTTGAAGTGAGTCCATTATTTGTTGCTAATCGTATTTTTAAAGAAATTGTTGTAAAATTAGGGTGCATTCCAATTATAATGATAAGCATTTTTTTCAAAAAAAAACCCCACAAGTTCACCATTTATTTGTCGATTTTAAAGTGAATAAAAAGTTAAATGAAGCTTTGTCTGAATATATACCAATAAGTAATTAGATCTCAAAAACTAATAATATTAATAATAATAATAAATTTATTCAGCATCATATATGTGATTACGTTAAAAAACTCTAATCACAAAATATGTGAAATTCCAACAAAAACCCCTGTTTTATGACTACTTAACGTGTGCATAGTCAAGAGTTAGTCAGTTAGCTACAACGTAGAACCACGCACATATATGCATCAGTCCAAGTTGCCACACCCCATTAGAACAACAAGATGAACACCAAATTCATAGAAGTAGTTACTTAAACGGTAGTAATATATAAAACGAGGATTGAATATAAGGATATAATAAAGGAAAAAGAATTAGTTTGTAGGAAGAAAGGTATACAGCAATTTTAATCTCACAGATTAAGGGAAGAAAATGAACCTACACCATTGTGATCGATTCTCAATCATATCACACAGGGTCTCCAACAATAGGTTACGATAGTCGCGCGTAACCCGACCAGGTAGTCTGCATCTACCAATATGGATCAAACCAAAAGTTAGTGACTTTGTGTACTGATAACATGTTTTGGTTTGGCCGCCTCAAATTGGATAGTGGAAAAAAATCTTTATGTACAGAATTTTTTTGATATGGTCAAAAACTTATGTACATAAAGATTTTAAAAAGCAATTAGCTGCCATTCATATACATCCATAAAAATTAACAGTCCTTTTGCTTAAATGATGTTTTTTTCATCATTTATTAATATTCGATGCATGAACTCCACAGTGAATGTTTCTTGTTTCTTCAAAAGTCATAAGAAGATGAAAACATACAAACCAATGCGATTGAATTTTTCAAACTTCTCAATAATTCTACTCATGATAGGGTGTAAACATATTATGAAAGCAGTAGGTATAATTATTGAATTAAAACAAATCTAAAACAAAAATCTTTATGACAATAAGTGAATAGAAAAATGTTGACCCATCATTTGGTGCAAACTCTTCTAACCAATTTGATGATAGCTCCATAGCATCAGTAGTAATAGTGATGAAATATACAATGACAATGCTGTGATATAATAAATTCTTTTACATTAGTTTAATACTTGAGTTCATGAGTCGATTAAAGCTAGACCACCATGGAAAACCTGGAAGCATTGAATGTTCGCTTCGTCCCAGAATGTTACACCTCAGCAGTGCGCATCCACGAATCGAACCCAGGACTTATTGATCTAGCGTGAAAACGCTTAACCTTTTATATTAGTTTAATTTATTGTTCATTTTATCAACAATATTTCACTACCTAATCTGATTCTTTTCAAATATCTGAATAAAAGTCTTATGCAATATATATATATATATAAAACTAATAATTTTGTTTTAAATGTTAACTATTGTTTAAATATTAAATAAAGTCTAATAATATAACGATTTGAAATAAAGGTCATTCTTTTCTAGGAATGAAATAAAAAAAACTTGAAAATTTGTTACGATCTAGTTTACCCTCTGAAATTATAAATATTCTATTGTTTATCAAATAGCATTAACCAATTATTTAAATATTTAATTCATTTTTAGATTCTCTATATTTAATGCTAATCATCAATTGTTTTTATTTTAATTAGAATGATAATTTCACTGTTTGTTTGTTTGTTTTTTTGTGAACAAATTACAATAATTTCCAAATGGATGAATCAAAAAACAAATCTGGAAATAACAATCATTAAACAAAAAGCGCTAGACCGATAGGTCCTGGGTTCGAATCTTGCGAGGCGGGATCGTGGATGCGCACTGATGAGGAGTCCCACAATAGGACGAAACGGTCGTCCAGTGCTTCCAGGTTTTTGATGGTAGTCTAGCTTCAATTGACTCATGATCTCAACCAATAAAATTACTATAATATCCATAAAAATCTTTTCTGATATTAAAAACTAAAATGTACAAGTAATAACTAGTGAAGACACTATTTTAAAAAGATTAAATTAAACTAGTTTGTAAAACAGATTAATTCATGTTCATTACAATAAAACTAATTGAAGATTTACAAAAAATTTTACGTTCATGTACTATGTTAATATTCCATAATATATTATTCAATATGATGAATGAGACTATTTCTGTTCTCTTTTTCTCGGCCCTACTAACTAAAGTAAACAAATTAGTTTGGTAATTGAAAATGTTTTGTTGATGATGACACTAGTCAAACCAAATATTCATTTACGATATTGTGCGAACATCTTCCATTGACTCCGATGGGTAACTGTCTCACACTCAATACAGCTGAACTCCACTGGTCATGGGTTCTCATTGGAACTTCAATAATCACCTTTCGAAGCTAGTCAATAGCGAGCTCATGATAATTATCAGCATAGCACAAAATTTACATAGTTGTAGTTGAAACACAGAAAAGTGCTCTACATAAATAAACTCACCTGAAGATCCATCACGCTTATCTAAAACTATAAAGATGACTAGGGTGAGAGACATGAGAAACAAGAAACCACAATAATGAAGAAGTATCTTCGCCAATTTATTTTAAGTAAACAAAAAGTTGCTAGAAAAGTACTACTGATAATGAATGCAACAGTAATGAGAGAAAACTAGATACATTTATAGTATTTCCTTATATATGAAAGTAAAGCTGAACATTTTACATCGAGTTCCTAACATAGCTGGTATAGGAGTGAAATTTAAATCTAAAAATGAACTTAAGGACAAATTTTTTCAACTGCCAGAATAATCCAACCTTTTGAATTCCATGCAATAACTGAGTGGTCGAATAAATAGGACAAATTATCTGATCCTAGTCTATTAAATAGTGAAAATGTAGAAAACCAGTTAAATCTATTGTAAATTTGTACCGTAGCTACCACTGTTCAACCAATTATACCTGATTGCCTGATAAAAAGAAATGTAGTAACATTCCTTTAATTTAGTTAAAGTAAAACAAATCTTGACAAGCTTTCTTTTTCAGATATACTGAGATTGATTCAATATTTATGGCAAATATTTAAAAATCCAATAAATAAATAGAATAATCTAGTAGTACAATAGACGTATCATAATATAAAATCATGTAACCTAATGAATCTCTGTCAAAGAGACTAAGTTGTATAAATAATGAGAGCTGTTAGTAAACATTCAATCTAGGAACATTTTCTACTTGTTATTACCTTTAAACATAATTTTAAAAATGTCAATCCAAACTACGATTCACATCAGTGTTCATCGTATGCTACTTTCTGTTATTTTGATAGTAGTATCCGATCGATTTCACTTCATTCAATAACAAGATTTATTTCTACTTAAGAAATAAAGTGATTATATTCAACTTAACAGCTTTCGTCTTCAAGACTTGAATAAACATGTATTGTTTCATTATATTTTTTGTTATGCAAACTACCAAGAAGAATTGAAGTTGAAATATTAACATAAGTGTAATGGACTCTCAGAGAATACGTAAACAAAATTACAAATTTAGTAGTTTACCAGTATTCCTTCCGAAAAATATAACAATCCTAGTTGGTCGTAGTTACCATTAAGTTTTGTAACAATGTATTAACAGGGTTGTTTATCATACATAAATAAAACAGAAAATGATTTGAATCAATGATAATATTCAACTGTTAGACAATTTTATGAAAATGAATAGTGTATTATAGTATGAACTGTTTTAATTTACATAGTTGAGATCATGAGTCAATTAAAGCTAGACCACCAAAGAAAACCTGGAAGTACTGGACGACCGTTTCGTCCTATTGTGGGACACCTCAGCAGCGCGAATCCACGATCCGCCTTGCGAGAAAAGGGTTTTATGTTTATTCTATAAACTCATTTGGTAATCAAATAACTGTTCTTTGGGAAAATACGTCTTTTGAGAGGCGCATCAGTGAGTTGAGAGTTTGAATTTCTATTTCTATATCACTACACCTACTTCTAATTGGGCAACCATATGTGTTCACCAGCCCTTGTGGAAGGTAAGTATGTGAATCTGTGACTCGTAAATGAGTTAATTAATTATTAAATTAAATTTTTGGAATATTATGGGTGTCATTTAACCCTTAATGAACTGTAATAACCTTAATGAAGTTATCCACATTAATGAATCACTAAATATTGATCGATATGTTTTCTAGTTCAAAATATTCACAGAATTCAAACAATCGAGTTTGTGATCATATATATATATATATATATATATATATATATATATATATATATATATATATATATATATATGAGTATTGGAGTGAAGAGGCAAGGATGGAATAGTAAATCTATTGGGCTGCCGAATAATATATATATACACCCCTTAGAAAATCAATCCATTTCTTAGCCAATGATAAGCATTTGCCCTTCAGGCCAGTTCTGATTGTTATCAAATGATCTCATTTGCTCTCTCTTGCTTGCCTAACTACATCAGAAATAAAATTAACCATAACTAACATTAAATTATTTTTTATTGTTTGTTTGAGTCTTCCTATTGACGTTTAGGAGTGCAATCGGTCAGTCTCTTATCGATATATCTGCATCCTGTGAGGACTCCCTCGATATCGCCTCAAATGACAAGCATTATAAGCAAAGAAAGATGGTGGCTAGCATTGGAATTCACGATGAGCGTTTCTTTCAGCCAACGAGTCCTAAATGGGACGAAACGCGTGTCCTAGATTCCACTGCTAGCCACGACCCTTCTTTGCTAATAACAAAGATTGTTCCCGATCACAACGTAACAAAAGCAATACAGATTCTTACGTTGCTACGATTCAATCCAAATGACAAATGTGAAGATTAAATAGAATCGAAGGGAATTTAATTAAATTTGGTGAAAGATGATAGGATGTTTCAAATGTTATATAGCGTATGAGAGTAACGGAAGGGCAATATAAAAAAGAACACGGTGTTGAAATGGTTAGTGTCTTGTACAAGGTGTTATGAAAAATCGTGCACATGTCATAGTGTTATAGTACACAATAACTGATCAATAAGCAAAGGTCTGAAATCACTAAATTTTGCAATGACCTTTGGATATTTCTTGATGATACGGCATGTAAATTCTGTTTATATTTATTTTGTCGAACAGGTTTTTATACTGAAAAAGTATGAATACAACTGTTATTACATAATCAGTTGTTCACGTTTTCTTTTTGTCACTCATTTAGTTACTATTGCTTAAGTAAATCCAGTTTCCTGAACAGTTTTCAGTCAAACACACTGTATCGAATCGTGTTATCGATCGATCAATATTGTGTTCATAATTCTTATAAACTAAATATGTTCATACTAAATAAAAATTCTTGATCAATAATACTATTATGCAAACAGACTCTGTAAACTACCCAAACAATAAAGGGGCTTCACTGAGGACATCATTTTTAACAACTGAACGCGTAATATTTTCTGCCCTAGCTTTAACTGGACTCAGTGGCAGTGAATAACTCAATGTGTTTATAATATTCGTATCATCCGATTTGTATAGTTTAATATGATGAAATATCATGTTTCAATGCTTATTAAAAAACACACTCCATTACTCATAACAAAAATTTCCTTCTACTTTAATTCAAATAACGTTTAGTAAATACAAAAGAAAAACGAAGACTAGTAAGCTAGTACTGTAAAACTATGTATGAAAATTTTCATTTAAGCCACCTTTATCATGATTATTCACTTTCAGATTAGAAAAAAATATTTTCTACATTAGACATCAGTGCTTAGTTATCTGAAGAGGAACTATTTCAGTTATGAATAATCCCCTTTAAATTGGATAACTGAATGAAACAATCATAAAATATCAATAAAAGTTATGTTTGTTCCCACCGTGATGAATGAACTTTTTAAAATTAAGGTTCGTATTATTCTACTATGTCAGGAGCTTCAGAATACTTCGCACTAAATTAGCTTCAAGATATGAATGATTTCACATTCCTACCATTTTCACAAATACCATTTTTGAATACGCTACTGAATGAAATGAACTCAAATATTCAAAGTACAACCAGTTAACTAATTATGCTCTGTATTTCATCCTTCTACAGGATAAAGAGCAGATACCAAGAGAATACTTTTAAAACCTTCCTTAAGTACTTACATCAATGTTAGAATCAGGTAATTATAAATATTCCGAAATGTGATGTTAAACATATCAGATTCATTACATGAAATATTCTAACAAAAATGCAATCCAAAAATCTGTCGTTCACTTTCTAACATTTCTAGTTTCACAGAGTATTTATTTATTTGAACACATAAGTAT
This sequence comes from Schistosoma mansoni, assembly GCF_000237925.1. Lineage (NCBI taxonomy): Eukaryota > Metazoa > Platyhelminthes > Trematoda > Strigeidida > Schistosomatidae > Schistosoma > Schistosoma mansoni. The sequence goes on from NC_031498.1 coordinate 6,407,587, forward strand.
TGGTACAAGGGAGCATCATATATATAGGCGCCATACAAATCTCATTTGATTTGTGTGAGGGCTGTGATACTGCCCAGGTGCCAAAACCGAAACAGGTGGTTTTATTAGGGGGGCAAAACCCTCAGAGCCTTTGGCCTAAAGGTCTGACCCACAAGACAATGGAGCATCATGAGGAGATGCAGTCCCATGATAGCCGGTGACCAACAATTGGTTCATACACCATTTGTTCCCTCAGGATACTGGAGCCCATGTGCACCATTGGTTTGGAATCAGGGTTTTCCAACTCCCCTAGTTGGACTTTCCGTGTCCACCAACCCGGTTAAAGCGCCAGACATTCGCTTTTTGTCCTCTCAACTAAGTTAACAACAGTAATGCCACGAGAAGGTAGTGAGTAGGACTTCCCTGTCAGAGGCTATCTACGCGTGGTCATGTGAGAGCATTTAGAGAGGGAGAGCGGACTCTCCCCACTCTCATTCGTACAAGGGCATTTGGGAGCTTATAGTTTCACACTTATGTACGAAATAAATTATCAACATTTTTGAAAAACAAGTAAATGATAATCTGAATTTTAAATAATTCTTCACTATTAATGTACAATAAAACAATATAAATCAATGAATACTTTTTCCGGAAAAATGGAAACGTAATAAAGTCGAATAATACACCACAATTTTTAATCATATTGTTTTGCCTTGTTAATAAAAAAAATTCGCCTTCATTGTTTGTTTGTTCTTTCTAAAAAGAAAAAAATTATATATGAAAGTATTTGTAAATGGTTTCACTTATTTTATATATTAAACTACCAATACATTCAAAAGTCAATAATGAATTTAGTTCTTGTATCAAAATCAAAACTTCACCTGTAGCTCTTCTAGAGTTACTGCCTGTCATGAGCCCGGATAAAGGAGGAGGGTTGGGCATGGGGTCGACGACCCCATCCGTAGAAAACTAACTCTTTAAAAAAACGCTAACCGGAAAACATCAAAATCAACTTCATAGTTAATAAATCTTTATATTAATTTATCGGTAAATAATTATTGCTCTTAACTTATATTACGTTGGGACAATAGTAACAGGCAAGACAATATGAAGATATCATTCTAGTTACACACTATGATTAGATATAGGTTGAAATTGTTAGCTTTTTTAGAATTTAGTCAAAAGTTTAACAAATTAGGTTTAAACTTGACAAAGCGTAATGATAATTATTTTAATTCTAAGAAAAATTAGAAATATTCATAATAGACATACTATGGAATAAGAATAAGTAGAAGTATATCAAGCCTTAATTTTCAGAGTACACTTCATACTGGTTCGATTGAAATTTAGAACATAAGTGTTAACCACTTGATTGTTTCAATTCCAATACGTAATTTAACATCGATAATAAAGATATCTGGAAGCAAATGTTAAAGCGTTTTGGAAGAAAACTGGATGAAGCTTTATTTTCTTTGAACCACTAGGTAAAGAATTTGTTCAGTGTTTAAATGAAGTGTTAAATGTGAATCTTCAATATGAAATATTTCAAACACCGTTATAAACAGAATTTGAAATATGGCATATTAGCTAAACATCTTTAAATGGTTACAGCTGTTTATTAACAGTTGTCTACGCAAGATACTTCGGATCCGTTAGCCAGACACTATCAGCAACAACCTACTGTGAGAGAGAACAAAACAGATTTCAACGGAGGAAGATATAAGGAAGAAGCGCTGGAAGTAGATAGGACACCCATTGAGGAAAGTACCCAACTGCATCACAAGGCAAGCCCTCACATGGAGTCCTGAAGACCAAAGGAAAACCAAAGAACACATTACGCCGAGAATTGGAAACAGATATGAGAATGAACAACAATTGGATAAAACTAGAACGGAAGGCCCAGGACAGAGTGGATTGGAAAATGCTGGTCGGCGGCTCACGCTACATTGGGAATAACAGGTTTAAGTAGGTAAGTATTGATCTAAAATTCAACTCTACTTGATTTAGCTTTGTAATAATACCAATATTACTTTCTACATTCCCTGAATCTATACCTAATGTGACGGTGTTTATAGTCACGTTTTTTGTTTGTTTTTGTTTAAAAAAAAAAGAAATGAGATTTAGTCTCTGACATTAATTAAGTTGACAAGTACGATTCAATTTCATTATTGTTGGTTGATATATTTCAATGCTTGTTTTCTTGCAAACTTTGTTTTACTGACAAAAGATGACATTTATTGATCAATCTTTATTTCTTGTTATTTTTTTTAATAATAAATTACAAAACATAAGACATAAATATAGATTTTAGTGGTTACATTCAAATGAACCTAACAATAAATCTTACATTTACTATACATCTCCCATAAAATATTGATATTCTGTCAAGATGGTATATATTTATATATTATAATCAGCATTATTTAATAATGTAAGAGATATGTATATATTTTCATAGAATGTCAGTTGATTAACATTGATTTCATTAAAAGTTCATTTTCTGAAATAACCAGACAAATAGAATTTTCATTTATCTACAATGAAGAATATTTTTAAAGGTTTCAATAAGTTTAACTAATTACAACCAACTCTTTTCAGCAATTATTGATACAAATCATTTCTATCATGATATCCATTGCATAAGTTTCATTGTATAGACAATTTTGGAACAAACTTTTCAGTAGCAGACGTTGGTATCATATGAATGAAGCACGAGACTATAGGTGATATTTTAAAAATCTCGCAACGTGAATTAGTCGATCTGACTATGAAAAAATCGATATTTGGAAACCATTTTATCAATTCTGAAGATATACATTAAGAACTATCAAATGAACAAGCAGAAGAAATCTGTATAACAAGGAAGATACGGCCTCCAAATAGTCGCATTCTGTTAGTTAACTGGTCGGTATTTAATGATTACAATTAGAATTAAATAAAATGTTTTTCCATACAATATAATTTTGAACAGTTTCATTAACTTACATATAGTCAGAGTGTACTGGTAACGGGAATTGGTAAATCTAAGTTCCAACCGAAACTTGATTATCCGATTATCTTATATTATTCAGTGATTAGAACTATTAAATTGGGACTTAAATATTGAATACTCACTCAAATCTTACGAATTTTTATTAGTCCTCCACCACTCTCCGTTCAAAATCAATTTTAAGATAGATGATACAAACAAATCAGCTTTGATCTTACTTATTTAACGATATCCTGAAAGGTATAAAAGATGTATTTCAACATCTTTCGCTCATCCAGATGAGTATATATCAAAAGTGTGATTATGCCACTATCAATTCATATCTGCAGTATTATCCATAAGACCAGTGACTTATGGATAATGGTTTAATTTTTTTGGTTTTTTTACTTCATTTTAATTAAAATAGTTACCGAATTCTGAATCCTACTTTATTCTCAAAGTTAGCTAAGTTCAATCATCTTTTAAATCTCAGAACAGTTTCATCATTGATAACAGTGACAAAAATTGGCATGTCGAAGGTAACGATTTGATGACACTTAGTAGCAATTACCATATGTGCATAATTATAAGATTTGGAGGACGAGAGCAAAGTACCGTATAAATAATACATAGATATTCTTTGTTTAGATAATAATGTACTGTAAAACTGAAGTTCAATTATATAAATTTCCAGAAAATATAGTTCCTTGATAAATTAACAGTTACATGACTAAGTATTCGTCACTCTAAAATTCGATGTGAACAATAAAAATCATATATTCTTAGCTCGTTAAAGCACTTTTGATCCATCACTTGGAATGAGTAGACGGAAATTAATACACAGTAAGTTGTGACAAAATACCCGATTGACAGTTGATTATTCTTTAAGGAAATTTTACCATAAGGTATCTGTGGAGTTCAGTTGTAACGAGGAATAATACGATTTTTTCAAGAGTGTAATTCATATGAATTTAAAGAATCTTTCTTCAATGTACAGAGAGGACTGAGATGAAATTTTTAACTAGCACACCAACAGAAAACAGATGTTACAAATTAAGCTAGCCTAATAGAAGAAAAATCTATAACGATAACATCATTAAACACGAATTTTTAATTCAAGTGATACTGATTAAAAAAATACTTCAAAAGTTCTTTTTATAATATCGCTGAGAATGATTTGAGACCGCTCTTCTTTAGTCGAAATTCAATAAATCAAGGAATGAAAAATAAAGTCAGACTGATGACCATTTCGATGAACGACAGATTTCTCTCTTGAGAAAATCTCAGTGGTCATCCTCTAAATCAAGTTTGTAGACAACATTGAGTATATACTATTGTTTGTTCAAAAGAACATAATAACAAACCCCGGACATTTTGTTAACTGAAAATATTATACTACTTATTTGATTATAAGGCATAATTTATGCAGTTTTTTCATACCCTTTCAAAAGAGTTTGAAATAAGTTCTTCATTAATTTTAACCAAGTAAATTTTTTTCAGTAGTTGCTATCAGCGTGATCAACACATTAAAGTTCAGTGAATATCCAAGACCCAATAATTTAATATTTACCGTACTTAACGCTTGCAACAAGTATTAATTATGAATTATTTTGTTGCAAACTAAACAATCCTACTATCAGTCAAAATTATTAGGTGATACGACCTGAAGAAAACCGTGACACAGTTAAATAAAGATTTTCTTGACCTTAAGTAGCAAAAATTATTAGCGAAAGTTTATTTTTATGGATTTTTACAAATATAAGTGACCATCGACTTTATCTTCCTAGTGTATCGATTGCATAAATTCAGTGGAGGGGGTAATAAGACAATTAAAAAAACTGAAAACATAATGATCAATCGACTTTGAAAAGTGAGTAAAATACACAATTGGAGTGTTTCAATGCTGTGGAGCAGCTATTATCAGTAAACGCTAAAAGTAATACTTAATTTAGTGTTGCATCTTTGTTTAGCAACTGAATTTTAGAAATTCTCGATCGTATCCTATTTTGTTACAAGTTTATTCAGTTTCACAACTTTTAGGAAACTTTCATTCTAGTGGATAAGTAACGATGGTTGCCCAGTTCTGTTTGATTATCAATCGCTATCAAGCTTATATTAATCTATTGGTGAAGAGTATCTGCAAATGAATCAGTTCTCTATATTCAATGCTAATCAAAAATCCCAATAAGTCCTTTCTGGAAAATATGTTCTATAGGGTAAACGCAAACAAAATTGAGGACGGATATCCACCGATGACACTGAGGAATGGAATTTTCCACTGTATATAGAGTTGACTGAAGTTCTAAGATTCAAAACATCTACCCCTAGCCAAACGATTGATATCACTGTCAGTGAAAAACGAAAATGTTTCACCCTTAATCATGGATTTACTACATAGTGTACGCAAAAACAGGATAAACAAATTGCTAGTGTTTCATAGCTTTCAATGGAACTTTCAACTAATGCCGTTTAATGGAAAAGAATATTAATTTTATTTCTACGTAGTTTCACCAATTATATTGTTACATAGGACAAAGAATTTCAGCAAATAAGTGATAATAGTTACACGCAACATTAAACTCTGCTGATTATTCAAAAGCTATGACTATTGCCATTATAATTATGAAATAACTATTCACGCTATTTTTAATACCTTCTCTCAAAATCTATCACCAATACATTACTAATTAAAAAAAGAATTGTGTACATCTCTATGGAATCACAGATAATATCAATCATTTATTCATACATTCATTATCATAACAATATAAATCAACTGCTTTCAATGAAACAGCCAAATTCAATGATGAAGTATGCATAAAACTTGCCAACGATTAATAGAAAACATCCGGTTGTACAAAAGCTAGTTTATCCATTGGAACAAAAAGTTGCTCATCATCTACTTCATTACTTTCTTGAATAACTTTTGTGATATTTCGGTTAGTTACATTGAAGTATTTAAAATTTCTAAATCTTCATATAACCAAAATCTGAAAGAGCTGCAGATTTTCATGATCATTATGTGCATCTGTCAGTCATAAATAAACTAGAAACAATTAAGTGTGCGAATAGATTCAAATTCCAACAATGCAACAACACAGTTACATGAAATTATCCCGATGAACATCAAACTAATGGAAGTATCGATGGTAGCAAAAAAAACACTGATAAAGAATATGATTCGAGAAAAATGAGTTCGCAAAATAAAAAGTATATAATTTTGGAAATCAGGATCAACAGTGAGATAAAGAGTTAATGCATCTGTGTGATTGTGGCCGATTCCGAGGCATGTCACCTGGCATCTGAAACGAGCATTTACCAACGTAGCACAGTCGATAAAGAGTCTTAATCTTATAAGCCGATCTTCCACATAGCAGACCTAAGTATGATCAACTATACTCAGTAAACTTAGTGCAACCACTTTCAAGTCCTTCTGTATGTAAAAGGGACGCCGACATTGTAGGTACTGAAATAGTTTTCCCAACCAGTTCTTCATGACGTAGTGATATAACCGGTTTTCTATAGCATGACTGTCAGTGAATTACGGTCACCATAGACATCCACAGGATTGTAGTGGATTAGCTTCGAGATAATTCCTTAGGTTTCGTATATTAATTGCCATGATAACCGTTATTAAACAAATCCAGACGGTGTATTTATTTAGAAAACTCATCCGCTTTATATTATACTCCTACCATAAACTGTTTCTTCTTAGTCAGAGAATGTATGTTTATTGGTAGCATTATATTATGGTCAAATAATATCCGCAAATAGTTGGAATCTAGACACCTGAATACCAACACAATAAATGAATAAATTCGATTCCGTAGCTGACTGAAAACCCGTACACAAATCGCTCAAAAGTATAACAAAACAGTTAACTCGTAATTCTCGATCTTGGATTCTTCTTTGGCTGATATTAATTAAAGATGACTATCATACCCAATTAATTACTTTTTTCCAGTTCTGTTGACAGAATAGGAAAAAAGTGATATTACGAAATTTAATACATGATTAGTCATACTGAAAAACAGACACTAGTTACCACGCCATGAAAATATAAAGGATGCGAAAACCACCAACACAGTTCATTGAATCAATGACAAAGAAACACCTAAAAATTGATGATCGCTAAAAAGTGAGATGCTTTGCAATAAATAAAAAGCAGGACTCGAATACTATTTATAATAAATCAACACTCAACGAAACAGAATGTAACACCGATTTTTAAATGTTAACATACAAATCAAAGCTAAGTAATACAGAGAAAATAATATACAAAAGGAATTAAATGCAGAAACCTAAAAGTCTTTAAAATATATAATTTCTTTTTTACAAACATCATAGAAGTTGATTTCACTGTTTCAAATATGAATCAACTAAACGTGTTTGAATAGACTCTAAAAAATCATTCCATATCTCTAATTCCATATAATTGTCTAATGGATGAGATTTATGCAATAATAAAGATTTTACAAGTTTTTCTAACATTTTTGCTTCATATGAATTTGTATTTGGAATATCAACAACACATGACATATGTGTATTTGTATATTGTTGACAATGCATTGAAGATGATGATAACATAGCTTGTTTAGTAATACCAGTTTGTAATGGATAGTTAGGCAATGAATAAACTGAATGAATTGATTCTAATGAGCATAAATATGGAATATCTATGCCAATTGATGAATTGTTAACAGTTTTATGTGAATCAACTGTTTGACTGAACACATTCCGTATACCATTCAAGAGAGTAGACTGTTTAATTCCTCGAGACATTAACTGACGACATAGTACAGCTTCAGAAGGTACGTTTTTACCAGCTATTACTTTTCCTTGATTGTAATAAGGATTAAGATTATACCATGATAAATGATTATCTACCATTCCATTACAATTAACTCCAGTTTGTACAGTGAGCATCTAATGAAATCAATGAAAAAGAAACAATAGTGAAGTTAATAAGTGTTGCATAAAAAACGGTTGATTTCTGGTTATAAACAGAGCTTAGATAGTTACATTGATAGATTTATGCAATTGATTGAGCAAGTACAGACCGATGAACTCAATCTTAACACATGGACTTTTGTATGAAGGTAAACAATACTGACTGATCACTTAAGCCTTAAAAAAGGTAAAGCAGAGTTCTATTCTTCAGTATAAGAGAGAAAGCAACGTATTTAACATAATAGTTACGAGTAATTAGTATTTGCGTGTTAAAGGTGGAGTCATATAAAGAAGGGGGTGAAGTTATAAGTGACAAGAACGAGACATTAAATTTTGCAGTAAAGAGATTAGCTGACATAAATAGTAAACATATGGAAACTTGTACGGGTTAATATACTGATATTAATTTTTGTTGGTCAGAACAGTGATTACTCAAATAGTGGTGTGCAAGAAAAAGTTTAATTTGCAAGAGCAAGAAATATCACTAAACCAAAGTAAATAATACAATCTAATCAATCGGTGAATAACACAAAAAAGGTATATGCTAACAATTTACTGGAAAAAAATGTACATATATCTAAAACATTGCTAACCATGGTCAAATGTCATCTCACTGTTATGATAAAAATGTGTACAAAAGAAAAAAGAAATGAAAACTTGATAACGTGATCAAGTGATTATCTATAGAAATTACTTTCAGCTTGCTCAAGTTATTTGGATGGACCATGAATATTAATAAATCACATGGAAACACCTGGAATAGATAATTTCACCAAAAAAGTAATGTGATGCATACATCAAATTGAACTTATTCGCCAAGTGAGTACAGGTTTATTTACTTGGTTTTGAGCCACAATTTCAGGTGGTTTTATAGTGACACTATCTGGGCGCTTGAACAGAATCAAGTTTCATTGACGATATGTAACAGCAGACAACTGTTCAGACTATCTCGGAAAAAGATAGGATTATTATTTAGTCTCAATCCAAGAGATTGGACTGATGGACAGAACACTTTAGGGAACAGCTAAACTGGCCTTCAGCTACACTTCAATTATCCACTATTTCCAAGCAACCTGAATGAGAATTGGTGTAAGTCCTCCAACTCTTAGTGAAGGCCATAAACAATCTATAGCGAGGAAGAGTAGAGGGGCCTGATGGATTAACTTCTGAGATTTTTAGGGATAGTGGTATAGTTTTAGCAGTTAGATTAATTGAGATCTTAGCTAGAATCTGATAACTAAACGTAACCTCATCTAACTGGTCTCGATCAGCCCAGTTTATAAAAACAAAAATCCTCTTGTGACAATCACAGAGGAATCAGATCAACTATCAAAGTGTGTAAAACATTGGTCTGAGCTTCTGAATTCCTCATAAAGCTTTTGTGTTTTTATTTCGCTAACTAATATATGCTTGAATCGTATCCTCGATGTCTAATCTTTTCAATCACCACTCATATTGTTACTACCTCTACTATTCTATGATTTGTCATGTGAATCTCATCTACATTACTGGGGTATCGTGACTTGAACCGATGTACATACGTACCAGGTTCTACTTTTTGACTGATTGATTGAATGTTGATGTGAGAATAGAACCCCTTATATATTGGTCAAAAGCCAAGTGCTTTAACTACTACCCCCCAAACTCCAAAAATTGAATAAGTAAATTAAACTGAAGAGTTGAGTGTAATTACGAACATTATATATATGTGAGGGATAACTTATAATATAGGCATGTAAATGGTGACTTGATTTCGTTTGTTTATTCTCCATTAAATATTTGTACGGTGGATAGTGTAAAAACGGGTACAAAAACGACTAAAGCAATCAGCTTAAAATACCGCAATGAATTTACTCTATTCTAAGACTCAGAGTGGGTAATAGTACTGATTTGTTGATAGGTAAGATTGAGTCAGGAGGGTCGTCCTCTGATTCAGCAGTTTTAGCTACTAGCACAGAAGCATTGTTTTAGCGGTTAGGGTGTTCAACATTCAGCCACTAAGTCCAAGGTTTGAAACCGCTACATTTACTTCGTTTAGAGCAACCGGGTAGTATGATTGTCCGTCATACTTGATGTGTAGCTCATATATGAATGCCGGATGAACGACTTAACTCGAGAGAATTCAGAAATAACAGATAATTGAAACCATTATTCCTCACAACTCATCACACGAAATTGAGTCTGTTAAGTAAGTAATTTCCCAAAACCTGTTTGGAAAACCAAACTACTTTAAAAATATTCTGACAAAACGTTCGTTTGAACTCAGAATATTAATCCTCTAACTTATATATGTACTAGTGTCCGTCATTTTAAAGACAAGTTATAAAACTCTCACTCATATCGATTTTAATAACTAATGAAATTACATACATACAAAAAAAGTTAGTCAACAAAACTATAAAGTAACTCACCTTTCTACCTTGTGCAAAACATGTCACAGACAAGAAGTTATCTAAACTCATACCACCATATTCAATCGCCAACTTGGAAGGGGTTGTAACTGTATCAATAACAGAAGCTAAGACACTCATTTTTTTACAGGGATGAGGATGGTCATACAACTGTGATGCATCTATAGGTAACCAACATGCATGACTTAGAAGATCCCCATATTCCAATATATTTAGTAAGCACAACTGATTTACTACGGTTAACTTCTTCAGACGCGCATCCATACGTGATACAACTGATGAGTTATAAACAGGAACCGAAAAAATGAACGCCTTTGGGAATTCTTCGCTGATATTTTCTAAAAGCTGAGATCCAATACCAGTGAAGCCATCTTCAGCATTTACAACCAGTTGGAAGCTGTTTGGAAAGGCACAACGCTCTGAAATACGACGGATACGATCATCACATTCGTCAGCTACTTTGCTTCCAGAACGAAATACATTTTGTCCCTGAAAAGAGTCAGAGATACAAAACAACGATATGAAATCAGTACACCGTTGTTAGTGATATTGAACACCTAACATGTACAGCGATAAGTACTTGATATGAATGAACAAACAAGTATTATTGTTTCTTAAGCCATAATTCTTTAGTTTTATGAAATTATCACATGCTATAATATGAGGTCTGAGGATATTAGTTCAGAGGAAATTTTGATAAATTAGAAAAGATAAGTCTTGTCATCAGCTTCAAAACTTGAGACGATCATTCATATTGCACTTATAGTAACTGACGGATAACAGCCAGATATGACGTTCAGTGAAGAATGAGTTTTGCAGACGCTTACATACGTACGAAGTTCTACGTTGTTGCTGACTGACTGACTGGCATAGTATAGTGAAGAAAATTTGGAATGCTTAATAAATTTATCACACCATGTACGATTTCCAAGTGTTTCAGATCATACGAAATTTCAGCCATCAGTAAATTCTTCTCTTTTATCATATATGAAGTTTCTGTAATGTAGTGAGTCAACTTTTAGACGTATAACCTCGGTTTCGCAAACACTGAATATAGACAGAAACGCAAGGCTAAAAGCATCGAAAAGCTTGAAATTTCGATATCTATCGAAAACAGAAATCAGTTGTAAGTTGCTGAGTGATGCACTTACAAATAACTCACATAAAGCATACCTACTGAAAGTGAACATGAGAATCGGGTTTTAAATGCACTGACTATTAGGTCAAGAAAGTCTTCTGTTTGTAAGACAAAGAGTCCACTTACAAGATCAGCGGAAATTTTACTGATTGCAGTAGACTAGTGTCGGTAATTCTTTGCCATGTTTACATATATATATATACATATATATATATATATACAGAGAAAGACAAAGGGAGTCTATAATGTCACCCTTTTTCCTCAAAGTAGGACGTTTTTAATATATTGATGGCTCACATTTGCATTGATCACTTGATTAACAAGCATATGCACTCAGGTAACTGGCATAGTACCTGTATGTTACATGTATTGAATTTCAGATAAAACTCGCCTAGTGGTAAATATACTATGTCCAAAATCAAACCAGAAATACGATTAAGGAACGGTCAGTAGCAGTAATTATTTATCTATCTTAATCAAGTTGCGTTTAACAGCACAATGATACACAAGCTATCGAAAAAGTTTCCATACGTTGCTCTTGTAAACTTGTGCCTTTTAGGCACATCATACAGTTACTCACGTTTAAAGTACACAATCACTCGTGTACAACTTTACAAACAATGAGTTTCCCCTTAAAGGCTTTCATAGTAGAAAAGAGTTTTAATGAAGTTGGATATCTATGAAAAATAAACAAAGCTATGAAATGACCAGTAATTACCTCAGTAAATGTAGAAAGGCTACAGACAGAATCAGATTGATGAATTCCATTAACAGAAGACTCGTCAGGAATAGGTTGTAATGATAACGGCAGTTTTAGAACAGTATCATTACGAGACCATATTCGTCGAGCAAGAGGAGACAAACAGTTGGTCCAATTACAGTGATGTTTATTTTTGGTCGATGTAGATGGGCAACGCACAACTTTATCCACTTGACTGTCCCAAGAAGGAATATCGAGTGGAGTCGGGATTAAATCAGGATCAAGTTCACTTCCGAAATCGACAACTTCGCGTATGTCAATGGCTAACGCATGTGGTTTTGGTTCGCGTGTACTATCATCAAACAGAACTTTATACGTGAAAGGGAACTCACATTCGTTAGTTCTTGATTTATTGAAAAATCCATATTCTTGCAAGTTCCAAAAATGAGCGCAGACTCGGTTAGCTAAAGGACCCGCTTGGAGAGTTATGATTTCACCCTTGCATGATTCCATGGGTAGGAAATATCTAAATTTTCTAATGTATAAAGGTATACATAATTCAGTACAACTTATCAAACATTAAGTGCTGAACATAGGGAAACAAAATAAGTAGATGACCAAAAGCATAGGAAGAAGAATTTGTAGACAAAAATGACATTTGTACGCATATCTACTCTTATAACTGATCCATAATATCACTTATGAGTTTGAACGAGAAGTAACATCAGAATAAACAATGAGTGACGAGACTAGAAAATGGACTCCACTTAAGATAACAGATAAATGTGATGGGATTATGATGAGGGATACCTAAGACATTTGAGTGAATTAGTGTAAGCGCTACGGATATTTACAAACTATTATATATTGTCAGTGAAGTTTAAACTTATTTGTTACTATTTATTTTTTAAACTCGCCTAAGAGTTAAGGGCTTATTGACCCAGTGTCCTAACAGGATACGTAAAGACTGCTGTTTGGAGTGCACTACTAGAAACGGCTGAGAATCGGTTGTAGAGACGTCAGTCACCAGCAATGTAGAACCCGGCACAGGTGTGACGCAAGTATATATGCTCCTTATTTTTCTCTAGATCTTGATTTTTAAAACTCCTTATTTTAATTCTGTGAATTCATTACTTCTTTCCTTACCATCGTCTCTGTTCAATTTCATTATTTTTGGTACTACAACTATTTGCTGTTTGATATGTTAACTTCGCCTCATTATGGCACGCGAATTTGAGCCCACCTTCAGACGATTAACTGAGTGGGCAAGTATTACAGATTATCGATATTTAGCGTTGCGACTAAATCTATCGATAGTTGAGTCAACCCTAGCATTCCTACAAATCAGATGATTTTACCTGACCTCTACTTGTACTGAGTTTAACTAAGTTGTACCGAGCTAGCCTGTTATTAAGTCATGGTGGCGAGACTATAATTCATGGACGACCGTTGAACGAGTTTGAAGTGACCCCGAGAAATATTAGCCCACCAGGAAACAGTTGGTATAGAAAAAAAAATCATACAAAACCAAAGAATCAAAGTTGATACACATTTTTACATGGTCCAAAAACTTGTCAAGGTTAGAAAGAGGTTCAAAGGTTCTAAAATCGTAGTGCATATGGTACAGAAACTCATCCATATGGCTCCATAATAGTCGATCTCTGGAGCCATGATAAGGTATCAAATACTCTTTTAACCTCTACCACATAGCTTCAATGTTGTATATGTGTACTCTGGTTGTGTGAGCTTGTCATATTTATTACCCATATACCTACAATATTTATACCACTGAATAGCCGAAGCTTCAGTAGCATCGATGCCACAGTATTTGGAGATCTGCGAATACTGTAGCCAATCTTACTGGCGCTTTTATTATGCAATTCGCAGCGATTACAATAATTTGCCTTAGTCTTAATGTAGATCGAGCGAAGAAAGTTCCTATATCATACTTCTTCCAACATATATCACGTCGAAAGACATTATCACGGTAGTCTGCACAAAGTCTACAAGTCGTTTGATTACCGTAATTACAAATAAAGGAACGTTTTAAGTAGTCCCTTTTTGTAGAGGCTTAATTGTCACGCCTCCTCTAAAATTATCTGTGAACCGATCATACATGAGCATCAGGTATTGAAATCAGCAGTGACCTGGAATCCATCAAACGCTTCTGATTGGCTCGTCCATAAATTACAGTCTCGCCCTTTGAGTCATGTCAGTAAATAACACTTTTAGGCCGCGCAGGTAGGAATATATCTTCTCACTTACGACGTTCCTGTAAATAACACATTTAGGAACAAAGATTGTAAAACACTTCGTTTCTAAGGTAATAACGGACGGAAAGAGTAATTTTCATAAGGAGTATACCAGCTTTTTTATTCAATCTCGTAGTAAATACTTGATGCTTAAAACACAGCTTTGATTCTATAGGTTTCGGGTACGTACTTCCCAAACATTCAGTCGGTTCGTAAAGTACAGCTACCATAAACGTATATAATAGGGCTCAGATCGAGATGCATGAAATCATACCTGCCAAATGGGTTGTATCTATCTTTATCACAACTAAACCATGCCTCAATATTTTGGAAACTACTGCCGTTAAGACTGTGACTAACTAGTTTTCCAGTTGTTTTATTAAGGACGGAAACATATTTGTGCTATGGATGCAAAGATGCTGAAACCGAAAAAATTCTACATAGCTGTCCAGCCAATCGTTGAGATTCTGTCCATAATCATCGAATTGTATTGAGAGTCGGTGACTATCTTTATTCAATACCTAGTAGTGGAAAAAACAAAGCTCAGTGAGCTTCTAATTTACAATATCTTATATTTAATATAAGCTTACAAAGGAATGGTCATAGATTATCGAAACCTATAATTACCCAATCACCTGGTATCAAAACAATAGTAGCACTAGTTATCATATTGAGCGGTGAGGTTGTTTCAAACAACACCCTTCTCGCTGAAGGAAAAAGGACTATTCTTTCCTGTGTAATAATTAGGAACTGCCGAATTCGGAGAGAAAATATAGCTGTTTGATTCATCTGAACGATGGAGGAAGCGTGGTAAAAATAAAATAATAGGACTATACGCTGTAGCTCAACGCGTACTAAAGAAGTAGTGAAGCCCTCTAGTTTTGTGGGATTTCGTACAACACAGCGCAGCTTCCCTCAAAACATGTTTAATAGCAGATTGATGTTGATGATGTGCAACCATAAATTCCTACTTCTGGTCATCCCCTTAAACATCTACTTAAGCTTAGTCACAATACAAACCTAAGGGTTCACACCTAGAAAATGGAGACACGACATAGCAGAACGGACTGTAGAAACAATTTCTACTCCGAAAGAGTTGTCAAATGCTGGAATTCGCTGCCAACTGAGCTAGCCGAAGCGACTTCCCAGGAGTATTTTAAGAGGAAACTTGACCTATTCTTAAGGACTAAGGATAACATATTATTTTGATTTACCAGTTTCTTTTTTTCCTCTATCATCGTTAATATACCTAGGTTCTTGTCTGGAGGTATTGGTGATCCACTGCTACTAGACACGGAAGCCCGTTTAGCGAAAGCTTGTTGTATTCCGTCCATAACCATTTTAACCATTTGAAATCGACAGGTTAGACTGAATAAGAGGTACTGCCATCTACATATATAAAGTAGAATACTCATAAAAAGCCGTGAACACAGTATCACATAGTAATCTGATATGGGTGAAAAAGACCATATTATGAACATCGAAACTAGTTAGAACCTACAATTAAACTGCGATACTGACCAGATTGATCTAAAACCCTGATCGTGCCAATATATTCGGAGTTTGACAACAACGTAACCAGTAACAACTTTTATAATTGAAATATGCCAACCTTTTCAAGTCAAAATTCAGAAGCAAATAGGTTCGGAGTTATCTTTGATAAGTTATGGGTACATCAAGAAGTGACCAATCTAAGCTGGCTAGCTATAATAAGAGATGTGAAGCACTGTGTGCCTACTGCCTCTAGTGAGTGAAAACAGTGTTAAATAGTTTGTGGCGTATAATCAACCTCCAAAATCAATAGTTCTATTAGTCTTCCAATTTGATGATGACCTCATTAGTTTTGCTGGGCTCACTTGCTGAAGGAGACCAGTCACGCATCCACACCAAATCACGAGTGGATACTCTATGCTACGGATCTCCTACAATCGTTAGTCAACGTAGATTCAATGCTTCCTAATATATTAATAGCCCTTCAAATACATCTCCGAACACGTTCATTTCTGTCTTCTGATTAGCCTGAATTGGTATACTTCGATTATAATAGTTGTTACTGGTTAAGGTGTCGTCAAAATCCGAATATCTGTTACATCTTTCGGTTCAAATATGATGTCTTGAAGGCTAGAGGGAAATAAACCGCGAAAGGTATTATGCTTATTTGACCACAGAATTCCGACAAGTAATATCTATAGCGTGCCAGGCAAAGATGTTTAGATCTATTTCGACAGCGAAAAATGTAACGTTAGGACACTGATAGGCTTGTAGCTGGTCTGACATATCTTGTGTATTGGGGGAGTAGAAAACACAGTGACAACTTCTAGGGGTAAAAACTGAATTGTTGACCTAAAACTACACTGGAGTAATGTAGTTAACCGGGAAAATATGGAATCAAGTATCACAGTTGTTTTTACTAGCCTTCATAATCTGACAGCCGTTGTCTTCAGTTTTACGTAGGGAAATTGTTTATGAACTCCATCGAGATGCTTGAAGAAATCTAAGACACTCATATGGAACTTATGTTTATGTTCCACAAATAACATCCAGCTATTCTAGGCAGTTTGCATGTCTGAGCTACAAACTTTTTCGGCAGAAATCTACCAAGGGTTTCTGAGTACAAGGTGAAAAGTTACCAAGTGATTCATTCAGCACTCGTTCCAACGGAGGAAATGTTCAACTCCAAATCAAGGGTTTTATATAGACAGATCACGTGTTCCTCGTAGGCGATTGAGCGGAATTAATTTTCAAGGTTAGAAAAGTATTTCTCTGTTCCGCAAGAAATTTTTACTCTTTGATCGTAGCGAACCAAGCTTTATATCGGTGATGAAAAATCAAGCGAAGAGGGCACACAGAATTTATAGAGCATCAACTTCCATATAAGATGCCGCTTGAATTGGTGAATATGCTGGTCTACATGAGTACAACCTCAGAAATGCTAATAGTCCATTTGCGTCAATGCTTTAGTTATTCCTAGACTATATCTTATTGGTTTTGATAACCCTACCCATGACTAAAGGTTCACTAACTCTTGCTGTCGACAATAGTTTAGCTAAAAATAGGAAAATTTATCCCTGTCCTTCCAACTGGAGCCTTTTTTCGGTGAGGGAACAGTCCACTAATCGGGAATACATTTCAGCTGTAGACTCTTTGTTACTTCATCTGCAAAATGACTTACAAAATATCTACGGTTCTAGACCGTGACCACAAAAGTCGTCAACATGAAACACAAATAAAAGTGAATCCTGCTATACAGTGCCAAGCAAACGTACGGAACTTTGAAATCATTGAACACGTGATACCTCCCCATACTACGATGTGCAACATCTGCTTTAACAGATTGGATGAGAGGACTGGCAGATGTAAATATGGGACTAGTCGATGGAGTAACTAACTGCCTACTCGAGGCTTGTTGAATATATGGTTAAGATCGCAGTTGACTCATGACAGTCGTTGAGTCACGCGACCTGCTTCACGCCAAGTCTCAGTGGCATAGGTATATCCCCAGCCTTCATCCTCCTCTAAATTCGTGAGCTTACATAAAATCCGGTATCTCTAATTACACGAAATCATCTTACTCGAACCGTAAGCCTTAATGTCCAGTCACTGTTAATGTCGTCTGTGCCAACACAATTTTGACTTCCACGACTTATTCTCCCACAGTGATGTGATATGATAAATTATGTTGATATACATTTCTGCCAAACTGTGTTGAACATTACTTACTCCAAGTGTGGAACAGTAAAAAGCGAATTCGAAATATGATTACCAGTGAGTTCTAGATGACAGAGTATTTTCAAGTACTAGTTAGAGAACTGAGTTGTGTTTCCCACTGAGGACAATAAAGTGTCAAGTAATGAAACTAAAATTGTCAATTAAATGACAATTTCTTCAATCTATTTGGAAAAGGAAGTATATGAAGAATAAAAACGTTTAGAAAATAGCATTATTCGGCAGGTTATCAGAATGGTAAGATTAAAACTTTTGCCCACAATCATCACATTCATTTAAACGTACCATCAAACATATCATAGTATTATAATATAATTGACAAATGACACTGAGTTATTCATTATGAATTGAAAATGTGAATAACCTAAATTAAAAGTATGAAGTAAATTTAAACAGCAAAATATGTTGGCCATCGAAGAGTTGATTAAATGAGATGAAAATAATAAACATAATACATATTTACAGCTTCCTATCATGAAAATAAAAAGTATATATTATTAGTAGCTTCATAAGAAATTTCTCCGCTACGATAGTTCAAACCCAGCATGACTATTGATGGCATATCTTAACTTTTCTTTCAATGCACTACGAGATGAGTAATTAGGTAATTTTAAGAGATTAAAACAGGTAGATGCAGTTGGTAAGCGAGATACTTCTTCACGGCGCCCAACAACCCCCAAAAATCCTTTTAGTACTGATCCTAGAGTATCACCGACATCCTGTACAAATCAGAAGAAAAAATATGGGAAAATATTCATTAAACGGAGATAATTCTTGTTTCAAAACTATAAACAAGAAGTCCATTAACGATAAATACATAGATTAGATAAAGATTGCAAATATTTAGATGTCATCAATTATAAATTATGGCAAAATTGACGAAAATAAAATGCATCGTTGTGAAACACATCTCCTACGAATTTTTTTTATTTTCACTTTTGAGTTATAATTTCAACAAAGTAAACAACATGAATTATTTTTAAGAAACAGAATCTCTATTCTCAACTACCTCCTCTGTACCTCCATAGTACACTTTCCCACTTGTTTTCAAACTAATACTTTTATTTTCTAATATTTCCATTAGCAGAATATCAACTGTCATTGTAATGTAAACAAGAAAAAATCCACTAATTACGGACAGTTTAAGCATGAAAAGGAGATGAGACATAGCCATTTGGTTATTCACTCTATCACTGGTTTGCATCCATAACTAACAATAAGAATCAATAAAATCTCATAGACATTAAGTAATCGACGTTAATTTGCCTTTATGTTTTACTCACCAAGATAATTTCAATAATAATTTAAGATGACCTACTTGATCTTCATTAGTATAATGTACACAACGTATACAAAATGGTGGTTCAAGATTAGCGAACCCCAAAAGAGGTGGCCTAGAACAACTGGTGACAAACTGTAGAAAAAAACAGAAACAATTGATTTTTATTACGTAGAGAACAAATGAAATATGTTATTTCAATAAATACTGAGGAAGTATGAAGGGTAACAATTTATGTTTATATTGTCTGTAGGAAACATTTCTGAAATTAATGTAGAGACAAATCAAGTACATTGTGACTGACTGGTGAGATAACAGTTAACTGCACCAGTTGGTTGTCAACCTATTAACCTTGGATTCAATTAATGAACAGACACATTTACGAGTTGTACAAAAATAACTAATTGTATCAGTTGAACAACTTTGATTATTCGACTGGACGAATTTAACCGTAACCGTAATGCAAGAATTCCACTAAGACACAACATACTATGAACTATGCTTCTTCTAACAGTGCATTATGAGTAAACACTAAAAGAGAACTAACAATACATTGCATATAAAACTTAAGGTCACTGACATATTAGACAATCAACCAGCTGCAAATAATATGACACATAAAATATTACTGTAAACTAACTGGCTACTATAGGTATCATTACCCATTTACTCTGAAGAAGTGGCTTGCACTAAGTCATAAAACATCAGAAATACAATTTTTCTTCCCTTTGGAATATGACAAAAATATATCTGTTATTAACTGGTTACTAGTTAGTACAGACTTGTCGCACGATATAACAAAGGTTAATGACGTATGAAAGTTCACAGGCACATATATGCCACTTAAGAGTTCTCTGATTACAAGTAGCATAAGATTCATACAAATTTATTAAATATATGAGGTTCTAGACAGAAGCTTTAAAGCTAGTAATACAATACGCCATAAGTTTTTCCTTCAAAGTGCAAGTCCCACTGTCGATACACTTCTATTTCAACACAATTATATAAATAATGACACAAATAAGCGTAAACGGAGAACATATTAACTATAAATTAAGATGTACAGGTTTCTTGTCAGAAAAATTCAGACAATGATATGATTGAAATTATTTTATGGATTGTGAGACGGACAGTGAAATAATAACTAGCTATGTCGATAAATTAAGGAGTAGAAATAAATGAAAACAACTTACCTTCAAAAATAAACTACGTTCTCTATCGTCGAAATCACGTCTTAAAATATCCCATAACCATCGAATTACGCGATGATTACTATGAAATCCACCTGAATAACGTGTATGTTGTCTACAGAAATAAAGGGAAGCGAATATATCAAAGCATGTTGTAGAAACGATTTGGTAGTAAACTGAGCTATGAACAGTAGAATTCTTTTAAAATGATACCAACAGATTTCAAGCTAAATACATTTAAAATAAATTACTCAACCACTTAAATCTGGAAGGCATGATTTATTATTTAAACACATAAACCTTGGCACAAAGGGGTACCAAAATATATATGTCCCACACAAAGTTGTTATCAATGCCTTTGTGTGTGTACTGGGATATTACTTGCGTGCCCAAACCGAGGTAGGTGATATTCTTAGGGGGTCATTCCTCAAGTCTTTGACCCAAACGTCTAATCCACAAGGTAGTAGAGAAACGTTGAGATGCCACCCCATGGTGGCCGATGACTGATGATAGGCTAACACTCCATTTGTTTCCCTCAAGATCCTGGAGCCCATGTGCACCAATGGCTTGGAATCAGGGTTTTCCAACTCCCGTAGGTGGATCCCACATATCTACCAACCCTGTTCAAGCGTTGGATATACTCTTTTCGTTCTCTCAATTTCATAAACGAAAGCCACGCCAAGAGAATGAAGTGGGTTGACTTTCCTTGATAGTGGCTAAATACGCACGGCCTTATGAGAACATTTCAAGGAGAGCAGGCTCTTTCCTGTCCACGGCCATATCAGGGAATTTGGGGGTTATCTAGAATACACCAAGCAGTGATGTTTATCTGACTTAATTTGTGACAGTGTTATCCATTTTAAATATTTAGGTACAAAATCAATATAAATATGCACAAGAAAAGTGTACATGTGGGCATAAATATAATATTCAACCACGCAATAAACTGGATAGGGACCAATGCAATTTTATATACTCCCATCATAAAATAAGTTTAATTGATACTGACTAATGACAAAAATGAATTTCATCAAAGTATAAACCTATTAAAACATAGTTTATTGTTTACTTACTTTAGATCATCAATATCCATTGAACTACTGTCACCTGAGATAAGTGTTTGTAATTCTGATGGAGAAAACATAGCCAACCAATCAGGACTTAGTATAGAGTAAAATCCCCGTATAAAAGAAGCAGTCTGTGCTCTAATTTGTTTATACATTCGAAAGTGAGCAACACTATGAACGTAACTTATTCTTTAGGCAAAAAGATGCATAATTGAAATGAAAAAAAATATTTGAACATTGAATATATGATCTAAGATTACAACGGTCAAAATTTTAAACAATATCATTTATTGATTAAATTTGAAATGTGAAAACATGCGTAAATTTACTAAGTGTAATATTACTGAAGTAACTGGTCGTGGTTAATTACTGTGGCTAGCAAATCAACTTTTCATTGAAGCATTTAGTAAGAAGGAAATACTTTCATAGATAATCAATAATTTAGCCAAAAAGAAAAACTCCGACTAACTGGGATTATAAAATAACAATTTAACAAACCGCTTTGAAATTAAATTCGAGCAATAAATCAACTACTTAAATTGTAAACTATAATAGTAATTGACTTTTTAAATAAAGAATATGTTGTTATTTTGTAAAACATCGGAAATTGACGGAGCCTAATCTTCTA
Source organism: Schistosoma mansoni (assembly GCF_000237925.1). Classification (NCBI taxonomy): domain Eukaryota; kingdom Metazoa; phylum Platyhelminthes; class Trematoda; order Strigeidida; family Schistosomatidae; genus Schistosoma; species Schistosoma mansoni. The sequence continues at coordinate 6,429,875 of NC_031498.1, forward strand.
TAAACTACTAACACTTATACAGTATAATGAAAGCAGAAAAATTTAAAACAATCAACATTATATCCATTATCGACAGAAATCTAAAAACTTCTTGTTTTTTAGGACATTGAGGAGAGATAATATGATATACAGACAACAAGCAATTTGTTTCAGGTATTATGTAACATCAAAAAGCTGTGAATATTTACCACAATAAACCACAATTTAAGAAGCACCTCATTAGGGAACATGATATAAGAAAAATTATGTACACTATAAATATAAACGCTTTACTTCAATGCTTTATACACATTTAACATGAAATTACTTAGGCGTAAAAAAACGAGAAAGAAATAGATTACTTGACATCATTCGTCACAGAAATTTGACGACCACCAGGACAGAGATCATGTATAATCACTTGACCTAGACAATCTTCAGCATAGGAATAAGTGAATTCCAGATCGGAAACATCTCCATCATAATGCTAAAAAAATATAATTCATATTATAAATAAGAAACAAACGTCAAGTATAGAGAATTACTGATAATATTGAGGATTTTTTTAAAAATGTTAGTGTAACCCATCAACAAATTATAAGTTGATCCATTCAGCATTGGGACAGACTGCTACTGTGAAGGTTAATAATAACTAAGTTATTTAAATAAAAATCATTGCAGTGGGATTCCAACTCGTTTTCAATTGATCACCCACTGATTGAAACTAAAATCTTTTTCATCACTAAACCATAGCCCCACATCAATACGTAAAAGAATGCACATTCAATTAAGACTATAGAGAATAAGTCGTATCTCAATTTGCAAAGTATTTAGTGAATCTGTTTGATAATTTTTATGATACAACTCGTTTCATGACTAAATAAGATGTCATGATAGTCATAGATGGGTAGAACGAATTCAAAATTTTAATAGTCGATCCATTTAATTAAATCACACTAACTGCAATGTGTTAAACATCAGAATTATACTATCTGTGACGATAGATATGGTCTTTTATGTTCAAAATATATAAGTCAGCTATGTGCAACGTCGAATCTGAAACAAAATTTCATTTCAAACTTAGTTTTGAATACTATCAAACAGAAAGGAACGTAAGTTACTACTACTAATTGTTTTGTCATTGCATAGTCCAGCTAATAACGTATCAAGTAGTAAATGTTTAATTTTCCATATATCTGATTAGAAAAGACAGATAAAAGTTATTTAATTCATTTTTAAATCCACAATAAATAATGACAGACGCTCCATTTTTCGCTTAAAACTACTAGCTTTTAATTAATGGCGTGAACGGAGTCTCTCTCTCTCTCTCTCTCTCTCTCTCTCTCTCTCTCTATATATATATATATATATATATATATATATATATATATATATATATAAACTAAAACAAGAATTCATAGAGCTATCAATCCATAATCTTTTAAACTTCCTATTTACAACACTGTCATTTATCGGAGCTAACATGTAACATCCTGAAAAGCTGAAAGTATGATTATATGTTGCAGTTGATGGAAGATGGTGAATAAGTGTAATTCTAATAGATGTATTGTTTCAAGAAAAGCTGGAAAAAGCCTACAATTAATTTTGTGTATACTGAAAGTGGATAACGATTTTCCACCGTTATGAATGTATTTGAAATAAGACAGAATATCATGTTACCAAATTATTAATGAATATATCTAAATCTGTTACAAATTAGCAGTTTCGATACTGTGAAAATACCTGAGTACACTTGCCTTCATTTAAATACTAACAAACAAGATGGTTGGAGAAGCATTATATGTGAGATCTGTCGGTGTTCGATACCATTTGTTTTTATTTAGCTGTGGATATATACTTTACACACGAGATTTTAAATAAAACCAACACACTGATAGGCTACAGGACTGTGTTCGCTTAAACTGTTGAGACGTTTTATACAAGCTTGATGGTCGTTTGAAGTACTTACCTAAAGTCAAGTGCATATAAATTGGGGAGAGTTCTGAAAACAATACGAAAAGATTGCTACTATAAGTATGGAAGTTTACTGACCTACAACTACATCGAAAAGTATAAACTGACTAACACTCTAATACTATTAGTTAAAGTTAGGTTCTGTATTGTCCAGTAATGATGAGATTAGCAACTTTTTTCAGAACTTCAGACATTCTATGGAAATCAAAGTACAAGATGTTGGTTAATGTAATGAATTGTAATATTTCTTAGTCAAACAATGAAATAGCAAAACAGAACTGAAAAGAGCTAGTTTAGATCATCAATCCCAGGATACTAAGTTTTCATATTATGTTTATAAAATAGTATAGAAACATTTTATACGACAGGAGTTTACAGGGTGGATTATGTTGAATGTAGAAATTTTGTTTGACAACTCAACTGTGAAATAGGAAAAACATCAATTATTTTTGTACATTTTTGACCCCTTATCTGCTTACCTTTTAGAGATGACAGCGTTGAAACAATGTATTACAATAGTAACAAATGAGTTTCATAACATTTTGAACAATATTACCAATAAAACTGATAAAAACGTACTTAATTAGAAAGATATATAAATCTTATTATTCTGCACAATTTAAATTAACGAATAAGAGCATTTTTGTTAAGTTTAGTTATATAACTAAAACAAACGATGACATACACATATGACAACCTTATAGATGGATAATAAAAATGGGATCGACCAGTAAAGTTGGTATTTTATTTAAAACAATAAAAAAGGATAGCTTCAATAATAATATCAGGAGAAAATCATCAACATATTACCAAAATTACTACTAGTAAAACATACGTCATCAAAATTAGGTATGTTTACATTTGTTTCCATAAAAATTACAGTCTGTTATGCTTCATACTTGTGAAACCTGATTTCTTTGAGTTTAGGATGTTAGACGACTCTCTATGCTTGATCATTGTTGTCTACAAAGGATTGCTAACATTCGGTCGCAACATCATATTGTAGGAGTTCGGCATCATGTGTTTGGATACAGAGACAATAATTCAATTGGTGTCACCATCTTGAAACATTGACTTTGCTGGCTTAGACGTGTCTTACGAATGTCATACCAGAGAATTCCACTTCGTGCATTATTTGTTTACGCTGGGACTACTTGGAAAAGTCGTGAGGTGGTCAGTGTAAGACATAGTGTCGTGATATAAAACAAAGCTGCACAGGACTGACTTCTGTTGGTTCTTCACGACTCCCTCCTAGAGGTGATGCAACACATTGGCTTGAGACATTATCAGATATGGCCCAGAAGAGAAGCTAGTGGCGATCGTGCTGTAGCTTTCATTTACTTTCTGCATAAAAGTGAACGTAACTTCTTTGACCGAAAGAATTCTTTCTGGTTGTATTTTTCCTAACTGAACTACTTCTCTCCTTATTATTATTATTATTCCATTCTAATACATTATTTTTTGTGATCATCGTTGGTCTTCCTTTTACTATACTCATCCTTTGTTCTCTATCTCTTCACAACCTCATTGTTATTGTGTGGTGCATATGTATTTGGTGCCCCCGTACCAATGTTTATGTGTTCAAGTAAATAATAAATACACAAAATGTCTGATCTTTTTTTTTTAATAATTTCTTATAACGTGGAGGAAATTATGTGAATTATTTTAGAGTTATATTTGTTAGAGAAAATAAAATATAAAAATTAATCAATTAAGAGAATTCAACTAACTTTAATATAACTTAAACTTTTGTATAATTCTTTATCTAATGTGGCTAATTCATCAAGAAAACTGTAACATCCTGCTTTTTCACGACCAAGTAATTGAGTTAAAAAGAAGTTTGCGAATGGCACATCCACAACAATACACTAAGAAAAGTATAAAAACAAATTCTGTACTGTTTACTGTTTATAAAAAGTGCAATAGCTTACTAATATGGTGTCATAACTGCGTAACAATTAGAATAAAAACAAAAACACTAGCCATATGTATTTTAATGGCAATGTATCCAAATGTTTTTGAATGGCAGATAAATGTAACTATGAAGATCTGGATGAGAATATATGTGTACAATGAATAACTCTGTCCTCATTCACTTCCCTTCGACTCTTTTGTGTATTGTTTTATACTACTTATTGATATTGCGTAAACAATCGTAGTCCTAACAACTACACGTATGTTGTGACGCAAGTTTATCGTGTAATGTTCGGAAATATTTACATATGCTTATAACACATACCGTATTTATTATTACAATCAAGTTCTCTCAGTTTTTGAAGCAGTTATTCGCAATTCCGTGCGATCATTTAATCCTTGTTTAAACGCAACGGCTTCCATGTTGTTTGCTCTTGTTTCAGCTTTTGCTTGTTTATAAACTGTTATAAAGTTTTGACGAAGTTAACAGCTGTCATTTGCACTATCGTATGTTGTAAGTATTCTTTGTTACTACTGCAGGAAGCCCTTTTTATTTCAGACTTACAGATGAGGTAAACGCTACAGATACCTAAGAAGTTGAAGTATGCAACTAATTTTTGTATATTATTCAATAAAGAACCGCCTTTTTGGACAAATCGTTGTTTTATGAACTTCGATTTCGCGCGTTTTTCAATCCGTTGATTTAGACCCTTCGATAGATTTAACAATATGACTTATAAGGTATATACTAGTCAAGTTTTGATATCCTATACCATGTTGGTGTTGTGGCCTCTGCGCAAGACGGTCTAATTGCAGAATTTTCATTGTCACTCTGGATAACATCTTCAACACCTACTACATAATCCACCACGGTTGCAAATCTTCATCATTTTAATATTTCATCTGTTTTAACGTCATTGAAATACAAGACAATTATCAGAAGGGGTTTTGTGGAGATTTAGTATTTATCACTGAGCTGGCACCGTTGGATGCCAGCTCAGTAGTCTATCGGCTAAGGGCTTCGGCTCGAGACCGGTAGGTCCTGGGTTCGAATCTCGCGAGAGCGGGTTCGTGGATGCGCACTGCTGAGGAGTCCCATAATAGGACGAAACGGCCGTCCAGTGTTTCCAGGTTTTCCATGGTGGTCTAGCTTCAATTGACTCACGCTTTCAACTATGACAAGACAATTAGTTGAAGATACAATCTACGTGTTCACTTCAATTGCTTTTGAACATTATCACAAGGTATTAGATAATTACACAATTCCAATAGTGTCTTTGTGGTACATAAAATGTGAATTATTCACGATATAACTGATTATTCAGTTAGACAAACGCTTACATAATTTATTCGGATTCCAACAAAAACAGATCCAAGAACTACAAAACTAAGCACTGTATATACCCAGAAATACGAAGTTGAAACATAGATTGACCACTTATGTTGTACACTTCAGCTTTTTTCATTATTTAAACGTAGTTGATCAAAATGGGATAGTAACATCGCTCATGAGATAATAATATATAGATTATTGTCTGAAGCGTCAACTTATATGCATCACTAGGATGTATTTATTCTCGATTATTTTTAGTATTTACTTACATGAGAAATAAATTTACAAAACCATGTAAGGGTAAAACAAAAACCGATATACGAATGTACTGACCATCATAATTAGAACGCTGTGGAAATGTTTCCTAATCAGTATGAAATAATAGTTAAAAGGTTTGTAAGGATAGTTTGAACTTAGTCTCAAATACTTCTGTTTTGATTTAGATAGTTTTTACTTTACCAGTACTAGTAATATATTATGGGACTTCAGACAACATACCGGTGATTTTATGTTGCATTATTAGGATGATATAATAAATGACAGCCGGCCTTAGTAAAATTACCAATATATGAAGGTTTTTCGATACTAATTCTATATGAATTACTCAAAGGTTAAACAATGTTTATTTGATCCAAGTATAATCTATCTTTACTCCAAACTATATAATTATTTAACAGACTAAGGATACTTTAAGTTTATGCATATTTAAACCCCAACCTAACCAGTAGTACCACTAGACTCTAAATAAAAAGTTAAATCAAAGCTGATTAAAATGATATTAATTTAGATTCTTTAAAAAAATCACGATTCACTATCAGCACTAGATGATACACAGAATGGATATGAAAATCACTAACCTCATACACAGCTTTGGCAAGCATTTTACCCAAAAATTCGAAGAGCTGTAAATGACTTTCTTGTAAATGTGAAGTAGGTGACGGATATAAACGCTGGTCATTAGTCACACGAAATAAATTTAAACTAGGGTCGAATACACGACGAAGAGTTTCTTCCAGGAATTCTTTGAACACACCGTCTAAATCAATACCAACTTCATCTAAACCCTACACGTTAAAATATTAAGACAAACAAAAGAATGAACAGTTGAATCATAAAACTGAGATTGACTTACACATCAAATACGTAAAGAGGTGTGAAAGTTGTCATTGATAACTGTTTACCTAACGATCAAACTTTTAAATAATCAGACCTACTATTATTCAGTAAAGCTCAGAATAGTAGTAATTTTGTTAGTATGTTGAACAGTTAGGTTACAGCCTACCAATAGCTGATTTATTTGTTTCTAATAGTTTATCAGGAAGACATCAGGCTACCTAGAACTTTTTCATTAATAAATGATAGTTTCTCAACGTAGGGATAACAACGACAATATTTTTCTAATTTATATTTTCGCAATTACCACTGCTGACATTTCATTGGTTATTTTCACTTTTCCTAATTTTACTGTATGTCAGTCATTTTCTGCTGCAATATGTACAGAGTTGTTCCATAACAAAAGTACATGATGAATTGTCCAAAAAAAGAAATATAAATATGTATATACATTTCCGTTGAATGGTCTTTCTGTCCTCTTCAAATGTATGCGAAAGACTTCAGAGACCAAAAATGAAAGAGAATTGTCTTTTTTAGATTGCCATCTACCTTTCAAATGACTATGATTAAAACTCAAAAATACAACATTTTTTGAATACGGATCAGTCTTTCGGAAAGCTAAGTCTTTTTCTTTAAATCCATGTGTATATGGTAGCTTTTTTTCTGTATTTAAGTTTATTCACTCCTTAATAAAAGCATAACATTCAAATTTACCGCAGAGACCGTTAGGCACATAAGTTGTATAGTCTCTCGTGAAAGTCTACATTTTAATTATCAAATGTAATATACGCAGTGAATTATATAACAAAAAAGTTAAGCATTACCATAACTACATATAATAATTTATCTCTAAATTCAGACATACCATTTCGTTTACAAACTGTACACGTATTTTCATACGTAACTGAGGTGAAGTTAAATTTGCCAACTGTTGATAACCGTCCTGAAAGTAAAACAAAGTGAATTAGTAATATAGTTACGTCACACTAATTCACAACATATTTTTATCTACTTATCGATAATAATAATAATACATCATAACTTACTTCAACAATACGATTTCTATGAACTGTGATGACAGCACCAACTGGACCATCATCTGTAAGCCAATTTGTGCGAGTATGTATACCCAGTGATGCTTTATCTTCACGTACAAAATCGCGAAAAAGAATAACACGCTTAGAAAAAAATTCATTCATTAATATTATTTAAATAACAAGACGTACTTCTTTGTGTGGAATGATATGCGGGATGTGCTTGAGCAGAAATGTTGCATGTGGTTTCGGTTTCCGTAGATCTGCTAGAAAAGCTGGAACTTTGAGATTTCTGATTTCAATAAAAATTTTAGTTTATTAGTTGTAATTTCAACGATGACCCGAAATTAAAAAAGAAAAAATAAAGAAAATGTAGTGTAAAGGATGATGGATACAAATGTTACACAAAACATTTAGATCATAACTAAGTGTATATAAGATTAACTGTACTATAGTAGAAACAAAATGATTAGATAAAACTAATCATGCAGGAAATATTATTCTTGCTTAAGAGGAGGACTCCGTGGTTCATTTCTTTTAGCAAAACTAAATCGCGCTAACCAAAATATCTACAAGGACAACTAGGAAACTGATGTAATTTTTATTAAAATTTACACAATTTACGGTGATACGTTATTAGCAGGCATCAAAAACAAGTTATCAAGTAATCTGGAAAGCTAATATGAACAGTTTATGAAGGCTAAATGACCTAAAGTAATAAGATCTTTATAACGTATGCTCATTTGGTTGGAGACTTAGTCTACATGGATCCAATATCGAAACATTTTGTCAAAATCCACATGTGTTAACAAGGACTGCTTGAGTTTCCGATCAAACTTGAAGCTGCTAAGTAGCAGGTTCAAAACCCATTTCAACTACTTCGGTTTGAGTGACCGGATAGTATTAATGCCCTTGATACCTGAAGCATGAATTGGTAGTTGTTAAATGACCTAATATTAATAAAAGACCAATACAAATAAATCTGATTTAAGAGTTCTATCCACTAAGCCATCTTTTCATCTATATATCAAAATGTAATGAATATCAGAAAAAATTTAGTAGTTTTGAAGCTTGACGATGAATGTTTTAAAACAATTGACTCGTGATTCACGAGTGGTAAATCGGTAGAGTACAGATGCACACAAACAAAACAATTACACATTTTAGATGAAGCATACTTTCGTAAATTCTGAGAAACCGTAGTGTTTCCCATCAGAATGTAAAGCGTAATTAGCCTAACTGATCTCTTACTGATTAACAACTTGTACAATTCAAGATCATGTATAAATAAAAGTTGGTTGATATATTAACTATAGTAATTTGTTGATAATAAGTAATTCATCAATAAATAGAAGACTGATAGACTATTGGATTCCCACTAAGTGGTCTGGAGGTTAAGTGTTCACGCCCGAGACCGAATGTCTTTGGTACAACTCCCAGCTGCCAGGACGTTTATGTGCACTGTTGAGAAGTTCCGAACTACGACGAGACACTTATCTAGTGCTTTCATTTTTTTAATTATCGTATAACTCGGATCGATCCATGATTTCAATAACAAATATACACCTCTATCATCATATTCACATGTTAAATATACAAAGCAAGGATTGAACTATGAACAAATGTGAAGTACATGCAATTTTTTAACAAAAAAAGCGTATAAGAGATTATACAAAGTAACTTACGATATTAACCAAAAATTCGGTGGTGTGAATAAATGTCTACTATCACGTTCATAGATTACAGATAATAAACGTAAACAAATTGTGAATAAATTAGGCATAACAGTAGATGAATTGTTTGATTGAACAGTAGACTTATTATTATTATGCAATGCAATGGATTCATCGGTTTTATTCAATTTATTATCATCTTTATAAGATGGACTCCATAATTTAAGTTGATTAGCTTTTATAGAATCGGAGAAAAACAAGACAATCTTATTAAAACACAAATGGAATTTGTTTAAATGGAAAAGTGTAAAAATAATTATTATTATGTTAATATATTTAGTCTATACACCTTTCTTAAATGAATATAGAATAATGAAATTTATAGTCAGAAATTTTAAAATAATTTCTACTTATAGAAATAGATCTAGTAGGATTGAAGTGTAACAAACAAGTACTACTTACAATATACTGAAAATATAATTATTATGATATGCGTTTAATTGTTTCTTATCATGGAAATGGAAAATCAGATAGGTAGAAAGAATTGTAGTTGTACTTACTTTTGAGTTTCATTCCCTTTTTTGTGCTATTCAGAAAATGTGTTAAGGTTATTTACAGTATATTACCTGCACAGGCTTCAGTGAATATCGTCAAAATTGTTACTAACAATTGAAACTGATTATATGGTTCTTTTAAAGAGCTGATAACAATTTTATTGTGTAATCGATTTTTCTTGATTAAATTAACTCATCCACCATGTAAGTTGGCATGATGAGCTAATGATACTACTTGGTTGTCCGATGTGAAATAGATACAATGAGGCTCGAATGCGTGACTTAATGGATGAAAGTTGAATGACTTAACCACTAAATTATCGCTCACTGTTTTATGTGTAAAAGATTGTAATAGTCAAATGTCGCCAGAATAGAAGCAGGTGAATTAAGGTTCGAAATTGCAACTGTGACAGACAGTCAAGTGTACTAACTATTTATTTTATTTATTTATTTAAACACATAAATATTGGTACAAGGAAGCACCAGTTACATATGCGCCACACAAATCTCATTTGATTTGTGTGAGGGCTGTGGTATTGCACGGGTGCCCAGACCGAAGCAGGTGGTTTTCTTAGGGGGCCACACCCTGAACCCAGTGTACTAACTACCATAACATTGAACGAAAGTTCCTATAAAATTAAGTCAGAGCTCAAAATCATGTCATTAGATTTCACTAACCTATTTCTATAACTTACAAACTAAGAATAAACAATTATACTATGGAACATATCTTTTTATTACTGAAAGACTTATTTGACTACATCAAATTAAACAGGTAAACAATAAATTTGCGCACTGAATCACTAATTTGTCTACATAAGTTACTTCGTTAATTATACATACAACAAAATGGAGCAAATATTTTTTTATAACTAGTTAGTTAACACGTTCGACATTCTCTTAAAAAGATATTTTAGAAAACAATATTGAAGAAGTATATAGTTAAAAAAATACTAAAGGTCTCAACAATAAAAACATTCCAGTATGAGGTTGTGAAAATTGTTGAATTTCACTGAAATAATGAACCGACTATCATTTAAAACCTGTAAGTACATGACTGCAGTTCCGTTCTAGTATGGAACTCCTCAGCAGTGCGCATCCATGATCTCACATGCGGGAACCGAACCCAGGGCCTTTAGTCTCCACAACCTCATAGTGAAAATTATCATGTGCTCACCAGTGACTAGCTTCGAGAGGAAATTTCCGGAGTCCTAGTGAAAAGTCGTGATCAGTGAAGCTAATCCGCGTTGGGTGTGAAGTAGTTAGCCACCAAAGACGATGGGAGATGGTCGCGTAATGTCATGGATTGACCAGGGTTAAGCATTAACACTGTTGGATGCCGGCTTACTGATCTAGAGGTTAAGGGTTCACATGCGATACCGAGGGTCCTGGGTTCGATTACCGAGTGTAGAATCGTGGATGCGCACTGCTGAAGAGTCCCATACTAGGACAAAATAGTCGCTTAGTGCTTACAGGTTCTCACTGGTGATTTAACTTAGATTGTTTCATGATTTCAATTAAATGAAAACTTTATTTCTCGAGTTTTGCTTAGAAAGCACGTTCGAATTTTTTATATCATGATGCAAATTTTTATACCATCCCAACACAATTTTAGTACAAACATGTTGACGGAAATGAATCTGATAACCTTAATCCAAGAATCTATTACTTAACTGAGGATACGCAGACATCATAGTTCTGTCAAGTGGTGTTTTTTATCATTTATTTGAACATATAAATATTGGTACAAGGGGGCACCAGATATATATGCACCACACAAAAATTGTCATTTTATTTTAATTGGGTGAGGGCTATGATGCTGCCCGGGTGCCCAGACCGAAGCAGGTGGTTTTTTTAGGGGGCCACACCCCGAGCCTTTGACCTAAAGGTCTGACCCACAAGGCAGTGGAGTATCGTGAGGAGATGCAGTCCCATGGCAACCGGTGACTGACGGTTGGTTCATACACCATTTGTTTCTTTAGGATACTGGAGCCCATGTGCACCATTGGTTTGAAATCAGGGTTTTCCAACTCCCCCAGGTGGACTTTCTGTGTTCACCAACCCGGTTAAAGCGCCAGACATTCGCTTTTTGTCCTCTCAATTTCGTAAACAAGAGTAATGCAGCGAGAAGGCAGTGAGTACGACTTCCCTGACAGAAGTTGTATACGCGTGACCGTGTGAGAGCATTTCGAGAGAGAGGGCGGGACCTCCCCATTCTCGGTCGTACGAGGGTATTTGAGGGTATAAGATATAAGGTATTTCGAACATGGAGTAGCGATTCGAGAATCTACATCACATGGTATTTGGATTCAGCAATTATGAGATGATCACTGGTATTTGGCTATGAGTAATTACTTTTTGAACAATCCCAGTACCTAGTAGTAGCACTAAGTGAGCAATTTAGAAACTAACCAGAAATTTTCAGGCAATTACAGTAAATCAGTCAATCAAGTCGTGAACCTCTGTCAACCAAAATGGTACAAATTCATTCATCCTTTATCTTTTACCAAATTTCAAGAACTTTTCTTTCCAATTTTACCAGTACTAACGTTCTTTTCCTGACAACCTCTTCTACATACAACGTTGTGAAACATGAAAATTTTATCTGATGCACTACTGCACAACGCCTTTACAATTTCTCCGTTTACAACTCTACTTGTCAACCGACATTATATACACAGTTAACGATTGTCAAGTTTGATTACCTAAGTTACGAGAATATAGCTATAGTGAATTAATAGAGGGATGTATCACCCTGTAAATTTGATCTCATTTGAATTACTTTGGTATTTTGCCGAAGGATACATTTAATTTACTTCTATTTTGTGAAATCTAATAAAATTTACCTTATTAATAGAGTAGGTAATAACACTTAATTAAACAGTCACATTAATGAAAGATAATTGATACTTACGATCTGGTACCATAATGACTGATTCATAAATTAAATGATTAAAAAATGAACCCATCGAGCACAATTCGTCGATTGTAAACGATTTCTTTAATTCAAATAATTCTGCATCATCTAATATGCTACAAAGAAAAGTGTACAGTGAATCATACAATATACTAATAAATTTATTTACTTTTCACAAGAAAAAAACATATTTTCTAAAAAGTTTAATTATTTATAAATAACTAAAAAATTAAAAACAATTTCTATTGTGAACTGATAATATTTGAAGAATAAATTGAACGCTGTGGGACTGTTTAGTTTTGTAATCGTAAATCCATTAAGCAATGCTGTTATATTGCGGAATCCCTCACTGTGATAACTGGAAAATTGGCTCTGTCATCACTGTTATGTACGTATCGAGTCTGCTGAGTCTACAGTCTTACTGCTTTTACTTGACAGTCCGGAAACACTGCAATTAACCGATCCTACTATTTATACTGAGAAATGAGCACAATTCCCACGACGCAAACTGAAAACACGAAAGATTAATGCAATGAAGGTTTTTTAACTCGAAAACTCAACGACAAGAAAGTACCAAATCACATCATCCTCAGACCAAATAAATAAATAAATAAATATATTTAACCTGAATTAATACAGGGAATAAAATTTTCACAGTGAACAAGAGTTCACACCTGTCATATAGAACAAAGTTTATACTGAATTGATACAGTAAACATTGACCTAAATAATATCATATTCTTATACCGTCATATCAAGTAAGCACTAACTAGTTCACACAGGATTGAGCAATTCGAATATGAAATGATATTGTCAACATGAAATATACTACTATGAGTTCACATGCAACAACTATTACGACTATTTATTTATCTTTCAGAGGTTTAAAAAGAGTACACATTCGACTAAAAGGACATTATATTTAACATATGTGTAATTGACTTACAATAGTCCCCTGGTTTTCGAAAACTAAATTCAATTCGCATTTCAACGTAAAATATTTCAAATACAGTCAATTGTATTGAATGAAACAATAAGATTGTACAAACAGATAAATAGATATTGTTCGCCAAATTTTTAGTCCAACTATTAATAGAAGTGCCTAAAAATGTCAATATGCTTTATACCACTTATTCAGTGACAAAAGGGAGTCGATATCAAATGGTCTTCGTTACACAAACCACTTTGTATTGTTTAATATCAGCTGTCACTTTACAGAACGTATGAATGAATATAGAATGTTTTAATGATGAAGATAACTCTCACCAACTTAAATTTAACAGTTACAAATGATCCACTGAATTGTTTAGAAATTCACTAATAACTTTCAAATATTCGGTCACAGGTTTACATCCCGACTTTTTTCAGATTCAAAGCCAAAGTAACATCATGTTCACAGAAAGTATCTAGAGCAGCTGAATACGTGAACGTGCACTTAGTTTAATAAGTTATTTTCAGTTAAGTAAAAACCGGTATTAAATGTAAAAGTAGACAACATACCTCAACAAATTGCTTGTAGCTGAAGCAAATATTTGCATCAAATGAGATTCATGTGGTTCTAAATGGCAAACTGATTGTGAATTCATAATCACATGAGCCCAATCACGTACAGATCCACAGCAAGAAATTAAACGCCACATACGAGGTAATAAATCACCTAACGATAAACCTGTTGTGATTATTTGTTATTGAAACACAATAAAATAATGAGTTATGCTAGGACAGATAAATCAAAGAAGAGACATAGCAAAAGAATCCTGATGAAAATTCGTCATGTAAATAAACAAAAACTGTCTAGTTCCTCAATAAATACTCTGAAAGTTGATGAAGGAATGAAGGAAACACTCAACTAATCAACTTAGTAGATTTTTTTGAGGAAACGAAAAAAAGATGTCCAGACATATGAATAATTTCCAATATATTTCCGAAATAGTAACCTGAGTTGAAACATTGCACAATTTGTTAATTATAACTACACGATTGTAACATCTCGGTTAGTCAGTTACACACAAGGTAGAACTTGGTATATATGTGCATGCGTTCAAGTTGCCACACCTCACTAGCACAGTGAAATGAAATTTTCAAAGCAAATCCCAAAGTAGTAAAGGTAGTAACAGGATTAATGATAGTAAAACAAGATTAGGCAGAGAAGGTATGATTCAAGAAGAAAATATGAATTAATCGGACAATAATAGAAATTTGTAAGCTAATTTAGAATTACAGAATCTAGGGTAAGAGAAAAAAATGGATACGCCTGCGCTTAAGAAGTCTGTTGTCCTATTTAACGCAAGGATTGAACATCAAAAGCTCCAAATTGTAGCTTGGAGCGTGGGTTTCAGGAGACCAAAAATAACATTTCGTGAACTCAAACCATTAGCATTGATGGTGTGTGACGATAAAGATATGAGATAAGAGTTAGTCGTAAGGATGGGACAGTTATCAAGAGGTGAGGCAGGAATTCGATTGCGAACAAGATGATCTCGAGTGATGTTAGGAAAGATATTTCCCATTGAGGGATTTGAAAATAAAACTGGGTTAGTGATGGTCTTGGTGACCCGAAAGTGTAACCATAGAATCAAAGGGACAACTTAAGATCGACAACACACTCTCTTTTTGCGATGGGTCTTCAATGTGTTGGCTTCGTGCTTCGAAAAGCCTTGCCACTGGAGACGGTATTCCGTGAGGTATAAGATTTCTAAAGTCAAACTTTTCTAACCCCTTCCGCCGGTAGCATCACTGTAGATGCTATTTGCCTGGATGAAACACCTTATTGATGTTACACTGCGGTAAAGCCGACAGTATGACTCCAACTAGGACCATGAGTTTTCTGTTTTTAGAATTACCGTTCTTCAGCCCATCTCCTTTGTATGGTAAGACCTAAAGAAACAAGTGTTCTAGACAATATAACTCTATAGAGTAATTAAGATAGGAAAACCCGACCACCACATTAAGGTAGTAGCTAAGAACGCAACTGTAACATCTGTAGAATTTTCATAACAGACAACCAGCTAAGGACCATAACTTAGGATATCTAACACATATGTGTCATGATCTGAAGAGATATGTTACTAGGATATTGACCTAGAAATTTATGCTATCCTGACTACAATGAATTAAACACCGAACGTGATTAAAGCACTTTTTAGATCAACCCTGTTAAAAATTTGCAAAACGAATTACTAAGTGATCATATTTATTTCATTGATTAGTTGTAATCAACAAACCAAATGAAAGTGAGTTAAATAACTTTTCTTTCTATCTCAAACATACCTTCAGTACATTCCAAACAAAGTCAACTCAGAACAATCTGAATCTATACCTAATGTGATTTGTTTACTAAATCTCTGCTCTAGTAAGGTCGGCAATAAGACGTCTTGATTTTTTTTCATTAATCCGAAAAATTCCGATTTTTTATAGGCTTAATTAAACTATTACCATGTAAGCGTGTCGATTGTAATCGTGTGTAGTAAACAAAAACCGTAAATTCTAGTTCACTCACGAGACTGATCTCGAAACATTTGACCCAAGATTTAATCTATCAGACAGTGAATTCGGACTAAAATAGTAAACTATGACCAGAACAGGTTTGTACATTACTCATTACCGATAATTCAAAGTTGAAAATCTAAATTTACCATTATGAAGAAAAGGAAAGAATGAGTGGTTGATCACTTAAATAAATGTGAGGAGTGTGAGTGATGAGAGTTCATAAAAACCAGCCTATCCAAAAGCTTCAACTCAAGGAATACCAGACAATGATTAGCTGACAAAACTTACTTTTCAACCAATAAAATATTTGCTTAAATGTGAAGTGGGTAACATTTTGTTTTAAGCTTTCACCACCAAGCTAATCTTTCCAATTTTTTTTCCTAAACAACATTCTTCATTACATGACGATAGTAAAAACATTTGTTAATTAGGTAAACAAATAATGTAGTGTAATCTAACAAGAAAGAAAGAATTCAATTCATTTAACCTGCCTGCCAGTATAGCGCTTCTAATTTCTTTCAAACTTCCAGAAGTAAAACAATAAAGCATACACACAGCTTTTAAGGATTTCGGTAAATCACTTGGGCCAGGACTATCTGAACGTCCAGTGGAAAGATTTGGAATGTAATTATTGGTTATTTCTTTCTTATTTCTAAATCTAGCACGATATGCTGAGGAATTGGATATCTGACGTAGAAAATTTGAAAGACCATGACGTACACGATGCCCATAACCATCAATATCAGAGCCGGTCGACCTACTACCGCCCATCCGTGAAATAGGTGGCAATAACCCTAACACAGCAAGTTTTTCTGCTTTAGAAGGTACCCCGGGTCCATGTTGATTTGTTGCACAAGGTGTGTTAGTAGAATGAAGATGACCTGTGCTAGATGAACCACCCTCTGATGCACTTAACTCAGGTAAGTTTAGTTCAGCTTGCGCATACAGATCGGCAAATAATAAACGAACCATACGACCATTCCAGAGTAGTCTTAACTGACTTGTTACAAAGGACATGGCTGATTGTAAACTGAAATATAAATAGTAAGAAGAATAATTGGGTTAATTAAAGAAATGAAGAAATAAAATAAGATGAGAAACCAATGAGCATCATCATGGTACATCTCAGATTTACAAGACCGAATTAAAAACATTATTAAGTCATCATCTCACAGAAACTGATGAACCATTTAAACACTTATTAACTGTGCTACAAAATAATAGGCAATCATTAGATGATGCAATACACTATGTAAGGTGGAATTATTTAAAAGCTCATAACAAATGTGACTCATAAGGTATAGGACTTTTTTGCAAAATGTGATGCATTACTTTATCAGGAAAAATAATATGATAAAAGCCATAACGAAAAAGGCCTTGTTGAAAGTCTACAATAATTTAAGTAGCCTTATTACGGATTTAAGTAAAGATAAATATATAACAATGATATGATCGGTGTAAGGTATCGCATAAGGTAATATTTATATGGTGTTCAATACGTGATCATAGCAAATATGGTACCAAATCAGTATTAAGAAGCTGGATCAATTCAGGTAGGAACTGAGACATATAGCAAAAGATACCATGTACATATTTCACCACTTTTTATCAATCTTTTCACGATCAGTCATTTCCATGTTGAACACTATATTTTAGACCTTGTTTAGTAATCTCTATAATTCGACCAAGTCCTTATATGAAAATCAACACTGAGATGCAAGTGCATCCTGCTGACGAGTCCCGAATAAGAATAAACGCGCCTGCAGGATTCTACTTCTCGTTGCATTTAGTCTATTCTAAATAATCTGTGAAAATATGTTTTGACTTAACACTCACTAACGTACGTTATGGCTTTTGTTATCAAAATAAGCTTCACATTTTATATACCATTTCCTATTTCTTAGAAATGTGTATTTCGTCAACTTCTTGGGACATCATTATTTGATCAAAGTGAAGCTAAAAAATTTGTGTATTTCTTAATTAATCTAAAAATTAGAAAATATTTTATTCAAATGCAAATTCTTAATGACAATCTGATAAAAACAGTCCATTACTTCATAGAATTTTTTTTGTTTTGAACAAGAAAAGTCAGGATTCCAACCTTCTGGAATCTATGACATGTTTAATGATTTAGGTAATTTTACCTTCAACCAAAAGACTACTAATCCTAACTCTATGACTCCTACTACAAATATCATTTATCGCACTGTTTTTTTTTCGTCAAAAATTTTTTTAGACCGTTGTGTCCAATGAAATGGTTAGTTTTAAAATGGTAATGACTATTACTTTCATTTTACAATAAGCTTATACATAAGTACAGATCTTTCAGGCGGTCTGCTTGAATATCTGGGTTACCTGTTCCTGCCATCTAGATATTTCAACAAGTTATCTGGGTTTTTTGTTTTAACACATCACTATGTCTATTAATCGCATAACCTAATCAGGTACGTTTGTGAAAAGTTCACGACCTTTCGCTGTACAGGTTACAAAAAAGTACAATCAGCGATATTATGGTGGCTGGCAATATGCATTGAAAAAAATGAACATTATTCAGATGTCGATTCCTGAACTGTTTACATCTAACTGGCGACCACTCAATATTTATCGTCAGGATCGATCAAGAAATAAGAAAAGGAAACTTGTTGAAATATCTTGTTCTGAGAATTCTATACTGTACTAAAAATATAATATTTAATAATGCCACTAATAATAATAATAATGATTATTATTATTATTATTATTACTATTAGATTTAGGCGTTTTTCAAATCTGTTAAAACTGATGGGTAGTCAATTTAATGAGTTTTAAGTAGTACCGAATAAAACCAGTCAAGTGAACCGGTAATTCGATTTTTAAAAAATTCACTTAGCAAAGATTACAATACTATCATTTTAACTAAACCTATGAATTTTATTGGACAGATAAATCTTGGATCTTTTTTGTGTAATAGAATGTGGAAAATATTCTTAGGTACATTGTATTTCCAACATCAATTTCAATAAAAACAGAGGTTAAGTTAATTGGTGATCAAAGTAAGTAGTTTATATTATTGCCATTTAGAAGAACTTACGAATTATCTATTGACTGAGCGAACCACCCCAAAATTGGATGCCAACTGCAAAGATTAGACTTTTTACTACCGATATAGGTACCCAAATAATGCATAGATTTGGATAAAACAATCTACAAAGAAAATTGAAAAAAAAACGAAACATTCTTTGTTTATGAAAAACTGTTATTAATGTTGATCTAGTCAAAAAGATATCGAACAGTCCCATTTTTAAGTACATAATTATCATAACACATCAGAAAACGGTTGATATTCGAAGCCCTAAACCCATTGTATGCTCAATGAATTCGAATTATCATCAGTTGATTTACAGACCTTGTGATGGTGAAATTCCAAACATATTTATTTCATGTTTCTATGTCAGAAAATGCTTCGCTTAATTCTTTTCTTTTTAAAGAGTAACGCTGAGACGACATGGTTGTCAATTGTTCTTTTTTTGCTATCATTTACTTGAATAGTCATAATGAACTTAATAAGTTGGTATATTCAGTTTCGAAAGCATTTATTCGTAAGTCACCTCACAAACGTTCTAATCATTATTTTAACAATTAAATCAAATGTCTGTTGTTTGTGTAGTGATAGCAATGAAGAGCTGATGAGGAAGTAATACCGTCTTTCATATCAATATTGATAAAACATTTGAAAACAGCTTGCATTATGAATGGATATCGGATGTTTTTAAAAATGCACTAAAAAATAGACAGCAGAGAATAACGGTTTCGCTTTGATTGAGGACTTTACAGACTAAACACAAATTTGTACAAAAACTAAGTTAAATAATGATCCAGTAGTTAGTATTCACTGCGAGTTAGATGCTCCAAAGTTCAAATGAGAAACCATAATGTATGAAACAAGAAGTCTTAGGAATGGCGAGAATCCACATCAATAACACATTAGGAGACAAGTGTGTTGTACTGTGAATTGATTGAAATCCTGAAGTGTGAACCAGGGGATTTTAACTCACTAGTTGGATGGTATTTTGACCAATACGAAACTCAAAGGTTTTGGATAGAATCCTATGTAAATTCGTACGTACACAACTAATTAAGAGCCTCAAACTAGAACGAAACAACTAGTCAATGTTCTCCGATTTTTGATGATTATTTAACTGGTAATGAAAATTATTGTCAAATCACAAAATACATTTATTGAAATACCTTCATTAATATCTCACAATGTACTGGGACTGCATATTTCATAATTAAGTTTGATAAAACTTATTCGGTCAAATTATCTTTGTTATTGTCATTATTAAAATTTCCTGAAAGAATGTCATAGTTTTTTTAAAAACTGCTTCACAACGATTTACAAATAATATGCTCAGTACATATTGAGACTAAAAAACTTTTATCATTCAGTTTAAATCTAGAAAAACTGCACAAACTCTAATATTATCTATTTTGATACAATACATAAGTAAAAGATGAAATATTGCCCTACCAATTCAATTATAATTAGGTAGAATAATACCTAAATCTTACAAATAGTCTAAGTATTAATTTTTAAAACACATCACATTAAAGAAATAACAGTTGTAGCTAAGTGTCTAAATCATACCACCGAATAAATAAAATATATACGTCAAAATCACAGATAACCGGAAATCTATTACATCTAATTAGAAAATTTTAAACTTAGATTTGAAAACGAAAAATCATAATAAGTATGGGGATTTGTGGAGACTGTAGTATTTTACTAGTTGAATTCACGATACGATCTAAGATAAACGACCATTGAAAACCTGGAAACACCGGACGGCTTTTTCGTCCCAGCATGGGACTCCTCAGCAGTGTGCATCCAGGATTTCAGTGATGGTCTAGCTTAGATCGACTAATGCATTCAACTGTTAAAATCAAAATAAGTCTAGATTTTTTGAAAAGGTCACTTTTCAGTAACAAAAATAAAAGTCATTATTGGATTGCATCTGAAGAAAAAATATGCCTTAACAATTTTGTAGACTTACACAAAATTCTGTACAATGAGAGGCCAAGATATCAGTTTCTAACAGACTGAGTTGGATAAGATTTGCTAGATAATGTATATTGATAAAAATAATTAAAGAGAAAGAAAATACTTTTTTAAAAGTTTAATGAATTCATCAAGTTTCTATATATTCTAAAGAAACGTTTCATGATTTAGTGTATTGTTTTTTACCTGATTTACTACTGATAATTTCGAGACTTTTCACTGCAGCTTGGATTTGACTTTAGTGCTAATTATTAAAACCAATTAGTTTTGTCCACTAAGGCTAACGAGCATGGGTTTCAATATGATGTATACTCCGGCCAACAGATTCTGTGGAACTAGTCGTTCAAACATTGGTGAAATTTCATATGTGAGCGTGATACATTCAAGTCTAAATAGTGTTATTCTTAGAAATATCAATGTAATACACTGGTAGTTTACAGGTTGTTGCCACTGTAAACGAGTTTAGTTAATACCGTTTGCTATAAATGAATGCTACCGATATTTTTATTATGATTTGATAAAAACATGAATTAGCTGCCCGTTTAGGAATCAAGCTTTGGTCTGAAAATCTGATCAACGACCCAACGTACACAATAATATGGACCCGTCAAGTTGAAATAAAGAACGGATTCTGTGAAACACACTAAGGAAAACCTTAGAATATTGAGCACGAGTGTATACTTTGACAAATGTTACAGAAAACTCCAAGATCAGTTTGAGCAGAAATCCAATTTGATAAAACACGCATGTAACTTCGCGCCTAGTTAGCGAATTGCATTGATAATATAAGTCAGTTTAACAAAATTAAGCCTAGTTCACAACAAAAATACAGAGACCTGAATGCCAAACGAGAAAAATCCTCAAAATAATTGACTATATTTTTCGGTATGCCAAGGTTAGACTTGATAGTCTCGAATAAATTGAGCATTGTGTAGAAAGTTAATAATAAATATATATTTTGTGATATCCTAACGAGTAGAAAATTGTTTTTCTGACGTTTCGTGACTTAATGTGATTTACTTCTTCTTAGTAGGTAAGAAGAAAGTGACTTACATTAAGTCACGAAACATCAAAAGTACAATTTTCTACTAATTGGCACATTACAAAACTATAATTATTATTGAATGACTATATGTTCAAATCAACCTGAATATGCATATAATGAGAAAATTAATATTTCTTACCAATCAAGCATAAAACATATGACCCATCTAGCTTAGATAGTAGAATATTGAACTCTTCTGAACTATCGTATAATGTCATGATAATTCTCGAGCACAATCTTTCATTCACTATAATATCATACGCCTATATATAAAACAATTAAATCAAACACAGTTAAGATGAGGATTTATTTACATACGTGAATGGACAGGAAAGTGTTTAAATAGCAAATGTACACCGTTAAGTATGTTTTTAGTAGAGTACTAGATTATGAACTCCATTCCATTCGTGTGTGAAATGATGTAAATGTTTTCATTTCTAAACTGCTGTAATGAAGAATTACACGTTTGTAATAAAGCTTTTAAGAGACAGACATCAGGATAATTGAGATATATACAGATTATATATATATATATATATATATATATATATCTTAGGATGGCAATTACAAAACAAAATTCAGACAGAAAGAGACGTAAGGACGCTGAAAGAAGTCGTTTCGCTTACGATACGTGGATTATGTGCTCTATTGGAAATCGATTATATCCATGACGAGAATAGCCACTTCAAAATTATAAATAAGTAGAAATTATAAAAACGACGAATAAAAAGAATTCAAGATTTGTGTTTTAACTCCTGACTCAAAATAGTGCACTGGAAATCCTCATTGTGATATACTGAAGATTTCTTTCAAGCCTCACACAAGATAATCATATGTTGCGACGGCAGTCATGAGACAATCAAAACTAATCTTATTATGCCAGCCATTTGTACTGCTTTATTGTTGGAAAAACTTAATTTATTGGAGTTTTCTCAGTCTCTACATGATGGTTGCTGAGTGTAAAATCCACACGTAAACCTCTACTTGAAGTTCGCGTTGATGATGTCGTTCAGAACAATGACCAAACCATCCAGCTAAGAGAACAAAACTCCACCAAAATCATCCACCTGAGCTACAAATGTTCTCCACCATCGCAACAGCTAAACTTATTTTCTTACAAAGCATCATTACATGATTAATGAGCACAATACTGACAATTCCATAAGGACTTTCATTTCTGAGTATCATAAACATATTTTGGAGACTTGGTGTTCTCTAAGTAAATGGTCTGATGGGCAACGAGGTACTGATACATATATGAACAAACTATGAAGTGTAGAAATCCTGAACAAAAGAAACTTGATATTTCACAGGAAGTTTTGAAAAGCATAACACTTAAATGGAAAAATGAACAACAGGCCTATTATTAAACACCTAGTTTATACGTGAAGCAAGAGGATAAACAAAACAACAAATAACCTTACATAAAATGCGTTGGTCTAAGTTGCTGTACATCGTGACAAAGAATAGAAAACCAATAAAAGGTCAACGTGTCAAAATAAACTAGAGACCTCATGAATCGATACGATATTCGTGAGACGGAGCTTTTCTAATTCGGTTTACAGAATGAATTATCCTCCAACGAGGTTATTCCTGAAGAGCATTTTTCAGAAAATCTATCAATTTTATCATTAACTGAAGATCTCCCATACGATGCTTTCAGAGTTGCAAATTAAATATCAGCTGTCAGAGTACATGTCTACAGAACAAAAGCAATTTTAATATGCTATGAAAACTCAGTACTATTGATAAATTCACTGGTTTAACATGATAAAAACTTCGTACATTGATCACAAAAATCTTACTATCTAAATGAAGATGACTTCGACACAGAAACACTGTCAAACCTCACTCCATGAAAAAAATGACTTAGTCTTAAGCAACCTAAACTTGATTGATTTGAGATGAATACTAGAGGTTGTTATCTGACACACAACAACTATCAAAATTTCAAAAAGCCTTTCAGCACTTCAATACTCTTTATGAAATTCTAGGGGTAAAAAGTTGAGATTCCGGTAATAAATAATAGACCTTCGGATGAACAAACTACCAAGACGCAATATGGGTGATGAAAACTGTGCACTGATAAGAAACCTTGTCTCGTAAGTCGAAATCAACCTATACGTTGCCGATTCCACTGTAAAAATTTATTTCAAATTATTCAAAAGACATACAAAATACTAGGCACAAAAACAAGGCTAGTACATGTAAAGTAAATATAAAAAACCAATTCAAATCTTCAAGAAAATGTTAACGCCATTAAAAATTTTACACTAACTTCATTCATCATGGAATTTATATGTAGTATAAATCCTGGTACAGTTAAGATATTTCTCGTAAATGAAATAACAAGCTCCTGAGGGAACTTTTCATATATCAAGGGTCTGAAATATAAAAATGCCTTATACAGAAAGGTAGTTTATACAAGTTGGTGAATATAAATCGCGAAATAAAACTTGGAAGAAATTCACGTAAATGTTTATGGAAATTACAAATCTAACTGTTTGTCATGGGCTAGGACAACTTCTTTTCCCTCTATCTTTACTTTGACTGGAATCTTGTGTCATGTACATAGACACTAACCCATATAAATCGGCTAATAACAACGTCCCTTAAATAGTATTTCCCAATAAAACAGACAACACAAAAGCTGTTTTCCTAAACAATTTCTTGTTACAGCTTACAGACTATCCATGGTGATGCAAATACTTTTGTACAACTGAGAAGTCAGTATCATAAAGCTACAATCGAAAGTATACGATCCTATCAAAAGTATGTTGCCTAACAATTTTAGATTGGTTACCTACAGTTGATAACAATACTTCCTGTAAAGTCTATTTAACAAAGATACCAAATACTGACGGACCGAGGAGTAGGAAAATGATTTTAAAGCAAAAAATTAACTGATTACTCAATGTAACTCATTTATTAAGTACAGGTTTGTACAAACGATCATGAGCCAAACTTGTTGTGTGACGGAAAGTAGTCCTACTCGGCACCCCGAACGGAAGCCGACTTAGTGGATTGAAAATTAGGCGCTTTAACAAATAAGCCGACATAAAAAAGTTAGGAACTAGTTTTTTTTCACCAACGCACCGTCTTCGAAAATTCATTGAGTA
This sequence comes from Schistosoma mansoni, assembly GCF_000237925.1. Lineage (NCBI taxonomy): Eukaryota > Metazoa > Platyhelminthes > Trematoda > Strigeidida > Schistosomatidae > Schistosoma > Schistosoma mansoni. The sequence continues at coordinate 6,455,057 of NC_031498.1, forward strand.
GGTCTGACGAAATCCATGTGTCAGGAAGCTTTAAAAGAACCAAAATATTATATCTAGCCGTCTCTATTTGAGTAAAGCGAGGAATGATGATAAATACCAACTATAGGATTTTCAAAAAACCATTATTTGAATCCTCAATTTGACGGGTGCTCATTAACGGTCAGATATTTTTTTCCAAGTACAAAAATGAAAACTAAACAGAAGGAATTACTCTATAAAGTTGTTCGTTTGATAAACGAGTCATATTCGCATAAAACTTTTTAATAACATCCTAAGCCGCATAACTGAAAATAATTTGCGAAAATGGATATGTAAGCATATATACAGTTCAATTTCGAAAAGTGATAACTACAGGAGGTTGTCCCCCAATGCCCTGGTACGGCTGAGAGTGAGGAGAGTTCACTCTCCCTCTCGAAATGTTTTCACATGACGACGTGCATACAACAACTGCCAGGGAAGTCCTACCCACTGCCTTCTCGCAGCATTACTCCTGTTTACGAAATTGAGAGGACGAAAAGGGAATGTCCAGCTCTTTAACCGATTTAGTGGATACGGAGGATGCCATGGGGGAATCGGAAAACCGTAGTTACAAACAGATGGTGCACATGGGCTTCAGGATCCTGAAGAAACAAATAACATATGAATCAACCGTTGGTCACCAGCTACCATGGGATTGTATCTCCTAACGTTGCTCCACCGCCTCGTGGATTAGACCTTTAGGTCAAAGGTTCGGGTGTGTGGTCTCCTAAGAAAACCACCTGCTTTGGTCCGGGCACCCGGGCAGTATCAGAGCCGTCACATGAAACAATGATAACTGCCAATGACCTTATTGTTATTATGTGGCACATATGTATTTGGTGTCCCCTTGTACCAATGTTTACGTGTCCAAATAAATAAATAGATACTTCTTGGTTATAATAATCTCCCAGATGATTGTGCTAGAATTAGGCGCAGGGTATTCGATAGATATGGAGACCGACCAATGATATATAGAACCATCATCGTCTTAGATAGCTGCTTCACGTACTATGCATGCCTACTTTTACTTGCTATACTAGCTAACACAGGAGTAGGTCAGGAAAAAAGATACAGGACATCAAACCAATATACATAAACAATTTACAAAGTTATCAGTCATTGATCAGAATTTGAGAAATTTTTGTTTGCAGTCAGGAGGGATATTTTAATTTTTGGTTACAGACTAAATGCAATGTGAATCAAAATGGTTGCAGTGGATAAGATAGGCCCATTTCACATTTTCCTTGAAATCTCGAGCTTAGTATTATTCTACACTTTCCACTCTCAAAAATTATTCCTTTTGTTTAAGCCATATAACTTGTGGTTAGTTTCCTAATCCCATCAATATGATGCTATGATGCTATGATCCGGAGCCTTTGACCTAAAGGTCTGATCCACAAGACAGTGGAGCGTCGTGAGAAGAAGCAGTCCCATAGTAGCCGGTGACCAACGGTTGATTCATACGTTATTTGCCCATGTGCACCATCTGTTTGTAACTACGGTTTTCCGATTCCCCCATGGCATCCTCCGTATCCACTAAATCGGTTAAAGAGCTGGACATTCCCTTTTCGTCCTCTCAATTTCGTAAACAGGAGTAATGCTGCGAGAAGGCAGTGGGTAGGACTTCCCTGGCAGTTGTTGTATGCACGTCGTCATGTGAAAACATTTCGAGAGGGAGAGTGAACTCTCCTCACTCTCAGCCGTACCAGGGCGTTTGGGAGCAATGGCGTAGGTATATACACTCATTGTCTTCCCTTAAACCGTGAGATTGAAATTACTTTATACCTTTTTTCCACGAACCAATTATTTCTCCCTGTGTGATATCCTTATACACAATCTTCCTTTTATATATTGCTACTGATTGAAGTAACTTCTATGAATTTGGTTTTCATCTCATTGTGTTGAGGTGTGGCAACTTGGACTGATGCATATATGTGCCTGGTCCTACGTTGCAGCTGACTGACTGATTGTTATTAAAATCTTCAATCAGCTCGCACTGTTATCACGTCTGTGCGACACATGTCTTTGTGGAAACTGCAGGCATTATTTTGTGTTTAAATAATGATCGCAAGTGATTACCAGTGAAAAGTCGTGAATTTATTTGGATCTTCAAGTTGAAATGCTTCACTGTCAACAGATACATACCAGTTCTAAGCAACCATAATTTTAACGGACTAGGTATTTTATCAATTTACTACACAATATACAGATGGGTTGAAGATGGTAACGAGGTTAAGTGCTAAGAGCACTGTAATATAAGTTATTACGACTACACCCCACCAACTTATTAGAGGTTTAGGTACGTAACTCTAGAAGAAAATTGTTATGTAGGGGCTAGAAATACCCTCTAAATGTTTAAATAAACTATATATGAAAGGGTATTCTAAATAGCAAGCCGATTTAATTCTTATACTTAGAATGCTTAACTACAACACCACACACGTAAATTAAAGCAAAACTAGCGACCCTACTTCTAAGTACCGAACCAGAGTACTTAATAATAACATAGCTCTCATAGACAAGCAGAATCAAGCAAGAATTTATGAGAAATATATCCCCATCCATTTAACACTAACCTCATAGCAATGGTAAATATACCAGTTAAAGAGACTTTCGTTAATGCAGGAGTGTGTCTAGCCAAACCCTTTTGCAAAACAGCCTGGAAGGCGCCCATTAGTTAAAAAGGGAATTTACATTCAAATGTTCAAATAAACGCTTTTGCACAAGATGCTGGAGAAACGTTGTAGCTAATCGGTTCATTACATGCTTCAGTTTTTCATCTATAAAATAAGAACTTTGGAAAATTAGCGTTCACATGAAACAGCTAAGGTAAAATTATTATGAAATTTCCATTCTAAAATTTAGTATTCGCGGATCTATCATCAAAGATGAAAAATAGATAACATGAAAATCCGCGAATTAATGTCCCCTGGAAGTTGTTTGTTAGATGATTGAACACGCTTGAAAACTTTACTTAACAAGCTTTACGCGACTGACCAGTTTCATTAGTTCTTAAATTAGAGTTATGAATAAAAGCCAAACGACTAAACCTGGACCAAGTCACTATATATTTACTAAACAATTAATATCATTTAGTCGGTAGTAACTGTGAGCATCAGAATATCTAGAAACGTAGCACATAATCAAATTGACACGAGTGTAAATGAATGCAACCATTTCAAGCCACGTTTATTGGCGATAAATTCTCCATCGGGGAACAAGTGTATTTATTAGATATGATAGGTTGAAACTAACTTGATCCTATGACATATTACGTCAATGTATAGAAAAATAATTTAATAGACAATGCGTTTCGTCAGGTAAGTACAAGCTCTTGCGTTTATTATTAAGCTATACTTATGTTTACCCACGACAGCATTGCGCCACCTTGATTGAAATAAGTGACGCATGTCTCAAACACAAATGACGAGCTACTTTGCTTGTCAGACTATTATATAGTGCATATTACCTTGATTGTTACTTAATGTAACTCAACCACCAAGTACAGGTTTATATACTAACCTTTGAACCATACTGGGTGAGGGGTATTGGTACTAGCTAAAGAGGCAAGGTTTGAATCTGATACCTGTTGGTTGAAAACCTAGTGCTTTAACCATCAGACCACCGCTCTGACTTTCACCTCATACATCACTACTTATTTTACAGAAACGAAAGGTTATGTTCAAACTCCAAGTCGTGTTAAATGAAGACTGCCTGAACTTGAGTTATAGTTTTGTCAATTACTTTCACGTTGAGCAAACATGTTTTTTGGATTAACCAACAACGTTGGGACTTCACAACAGCTCTTGTATCAAAAATGAGGCCTATGTTGAGCACGTAGGACTCTAGGCGGTATTAAAAAACCACATATCCTATGACGTTATAGGCATAGATTTAAAGATAACAAAAAATCATGAACATGAAAACCGTTAAAAGTTTTTAGAATTGTTGACTAAAAAAAGTGTAATTAATCCTGTGTTCATCAAACCCTTATAAACCGCTTCAGACAATTTTAGTTCCAGTCAACTGTACTAGATTATAAGGCACCAATCATTCATGTCACTAAGTACTATGTGAAACGTTGGGTTTTCAATTACAGTTCTTAATTACTGTAATGAAACATTATTTGGCTACTCAAATATATTCCGTCATCTTGACAAACAGATTCTGTACGTTTTGAACATTTTGTTAGGTTATAAATTATAAGAATCTATCTAACAGAGGAGAAATATGTCGAGTCACTTTTCAGACCCGTATATATTTTCAAATCTACTTTCATAGGTCCGACAGTTCAAAAACTCAACTTGATGTTTGTTACAAATCTAAACATCTAAAACCAAGGTGTTCAGCAATATATGATGGAACTTATGAATTACTCGAAAGAACCCATAAACATGCTGCAATGTTATCCCTAGATTATGACGTTATCTTTCTCCTGATAAGGACAAAATAGAGAGCGTACAAATGCAACAGAAACCCAATAATCAACATTTTGAGTTCTGGGTGTCGCACATCGCTCTACAGTTTGTTCAACATGGAATAACTTAATGATGAACTATGCTAACAGAATGAATGCTAAAAATCAAAACAAACAAAATACAGAAAACTTGTCCATCTAGTTCAATAATTTGACTCGAATGTACAGAAACCGAATAACAATAACACTAAAACATTATAGAATAAACTCACCTTGTACCAGCGACCACTGACAACAATTGGTATGTATCAGTAAGAATGACAGAAATAAGTTTAAAACTTTGGAATCACTAGGAATGGATGGCTAAACGTGTATGGTACCGACAGTAACTTACATCTAAAGAACTCATATGTTCGGCAACCGTAGAAAATAACCATTTCGTTGTAATTATCCATTCAACCAGTGTAGGTTTCCTTAACGCAAGAGATACATAAGACACCTAAACATTACGAATGATTCAAAGTAAAATACTTTAAAGTCTCCGGTATCCACAGAATTCACTATATATCGAATAAGAACTAGAAAACGCTAGATAGAGTAAACACCCTAAACCTTGATAAAAGCAACCTACTTCGTAATCCAGCTTCGAGTTATATTGAAACTTCAGATACTTTACAAACCTTAAGAGTTCAGTGGCTTAAAGCAAAAATACAAGAGTAAATATCTAACAAACCAGGAATTAAATGAGTCACTTTGACATCATTTCCTTCGAGTATCTTGAGGTCAAACTCCGAGCTGAGTATAACGAGTTAACCTAAAAATGGACAAACCGAAAGCCTCGAATAACATTTCTCCTGACTACGAAACTTCTCCAGTTTTTCTACAACTATCCTACAACATTGATTAAACTAACTTGGATGACTACAGCAGATAGCGCTTTAGCTTTTGCATCACGCCGTTCAGTTCTTTGCTTCCTACTTTGTTCGATGAAATCAGTCACTTCAGGCTTAACCTCCTTAAACATAAGTCAGTCAAAGCGGCCTTCACAGACATTTAGCGCCGTTGCGCTCAAATTCGATAGTGCGACTAATTGCAAAGTACAGACTTCTCTTGTCGAAATTAACGATTCATTTGTCTTCTGGAATTTTCAACTAGATGGCAGAAGAGAAAATGATCAGGTTTTAGTATTATTACGTCTAGTAAAAAGTCCAGTAGTTTGGTGATTAAGACCAAGGGAAAGTTTCAACGAATTTTATTGAAGTATTCTATTCAGCATGGATGTCTCTTTGTGTGTAGTTCATTGATAAAATGCATAAGAGGTTAGTCATATGGGATTTATTATTGAGTGATATGATGCACAGTAGTCATATCTACCCGATTTTTTCTGTACCGTACCGACTGCAAGTTCAGTGCTCCTAGACTAATCCAAATTCTATTATCATATCCCTTTTTGTACACCTTCACGCGACTAAACACGTTTTTTAAGGTAGTAACACAATCAAAACGCCAAAGAGTTTATCCTTAAATTACGAAATCAAGCTGCCAAATGAAATTTTGCTGGCCAGCTTTATGTGCAGCTAAGGGATCGATTGACTGCAGAGATTAACACATCTAGTCTGGAAAGACAGCTCACACAAGTACCGAAGTGTTCCTTTCAAGATGCTAGAACCTCATGTAATAATTATGAAACAGGACACCAAGAACTCCACTACATTATTTAGTTACCCAAGTGCAATGCATACTCAAGGTCTTGCAGATAGTAATTGAATAGCAGGTCACGAAGGTGATACACAAGTTTGGTAAACGTTTTCCCGATGGCAAATTTCACACACCTAATTTATGTGTATTTCGTAATGCTCAATGCTCCAACTGTGGTAAAATTGGACACATCCAGTCAGTTTGCAAAAATACTGTGCATTTCACCGTGGGTAATAAGCTTTGTCATCCTAATAATTCGGATAATTTTAATGATCATATATTACCCTTACTTACAACTTCCAGCAATTCACTTCACACTCAAAAACGATTATATACGTCCAGTAGTGCTTTTCATTTCTTGTTGTTGACAATGGCAGTGTTAAGTTCATTGTTTCGGCTGGAAAGTTGAAGTCACCAAGTCCCTAAATAGTCCAAGTTAAATCATGTAGAACTAGTTGAGCACTACCGAAATTATTATATTCGAGATTTGTAATTAATTCGCAATCGAGTACAGAAAAATCATCAGTTTGTACAGATGCCACAAAATGTCGTGTAGGTCGAATATTCCTCTTAGAATTGTCAGGAAGTCTAAAGTATCGGGTTAAAATCAAGGAGAAGGATGATCTGTAGATTGAGCTGTGTGAATTCGCCCGTTCCAACGATTTGTATATACATACATGACCAGCCCCAAATGCTGTGATAAATCTTTTATTATTTGAATGTGTGACTTTTACTTGAAGATGTGTGACAGATAAACGGTTCAACAACAGGTCTAGTTTAGGTACCTCAGTTAATAAATTGACGTGTACGATTGTTGAGCTCAGACTGCTTTCAGACCACAAAAACAATGAAAGAAATGAAACGATGTGGGTCTCTAATTACAGAACAACTTTCTGGATAACTGAGTTAGGGACGGCCACAAAAGGTAATCGAGACTACCTTCTCTATCTGAATCTCCACCCCAAACATGGTTTCACATAAACACTTATAATAATAATTACTCAGCTGTGTTGATATTTCATAAGATATCAATGTAAATTGTTTTAGTAAGTGTTGGGTCGTCTTCCGGAGAACTTCGACGGAGCCTCCAGAGCCCTAAAAAGGAGCCGAAGAGCCCTAGTCAATCAAAGTATGATGGAACATCCTAGAATTCCAGCGTGGCGTGCTACTATTGGTCGGTAACATAATATATCGTTAACGGATTGGCTGAAATATGATGTTGATTTAACAGACGCTAACATCTATAAATACCCATGATTTTCTGTACAGGAACGTACTTTGGAGTAAAGTTTTTCTCTCATACTTGCGTCTTCTCTCTGGTATTCAAGTTGCTGAGTAGTTCTAGCCTGCGGGTTACCAGAATAGCTTAGGAAACGAATATAGCGTTCAATCAACAAGACGTATCAACTGGCGGCGGGCTTAGCTTGTCAAGATGTCATTTACCTTTGAACAATTTGAAGCCTTGCTGGAGCATCAAGAAAAATGTTTGGAACAGTTCCAGGTTCGTATTATAGAGTCTTTAACCCAAAAATTGAATCGAAGTCAAAATGGTGATACAAATGATGCTTCCAAATCTTATGTCGACCATGTTATTAATTCTATCCGTGAATTCAATTTCGATGGTTCGGCTGGTATTACTTTTTAAACCTGGTTCAAGAAATATGAAGATTTATTCAAGGTCGACCTCAGAAAACTTGATGACGCCGCCAAGGTCAGAATTCTCTTATGAAAACTTGGCACGTTTGAACATGGACGCTACAGTAATTTCATCCTTCCAAAGAACCCAAGAGACTTTTCTTTTGATGAAACGATTGAGATTTTGTCACAGATCTTTGCTGAACAGTCATCCTTATTCAATATTCGTTATCAATGTCTGAAGATAACAAAAGCAGCTGATGATGACTGAGTGAAGCATGCAGGTTTAGTAAATCATGAGTGTGAACGCTTCAAATTATCAACTATGACAGAAGATCAGTTTAAATGTCTCGTATTCGTGTGTAGCCTACAATCTTCCGAAGATGCTGATATCAGAACCAGAATTTTGAGTCAGATTGAACAGTGTCCGAACATAACACTACAAGAAGTTATTACAGAGTGCCAAAGACAAGTAAACTTGAAACATGATACTTACATGGTAGAAAATAATTATCGTTTGCCATATATTCATGCTGTAAGCGAAAAGAAAGAATTCGACACAAGAAAAGTGTCGCTCACAGACAACCAGCCCCCATCTTCATGCTGGTCATGCGGAGGTTGGCACTATCAGAGGTTCTGCCCGTATAAAGAACATCGTTGCAGAAAATGTCATCGAAAAGGGGCATGAAGAAACCAGATGCAGAAAAAGAAACTATAAACGACATTTTGTAAAACCTTAGTTCAAGAAATACAGGTCTGGCGCAATAACGAAAAGAATATTGGTATGACATAACAAAGCACGAATTTGCCGCCAAAGAAAGTACGTAACCTTGGATATTAATAAACACCGTACTCGACTTCAGCTTGATACAGCTTCTGATATTACTTTAATCAGCCCAGAAACTTGGAGGAAGATTGGGCGACCCATAGTGTATCGAACAACACAAATAGCACACAGTGCATCAGGTGGAAAGTTAAATATTGTTGGAGAAGTGCCATGCACTGTTTCTAAAGGTACTGTAACAACAAATGCAACAGTATATCTTACAAAGAAGCCAGCACTCGACTTAATGGGATTAGATCTTATAGAAGCACTTAACCTAGCAGAGCGCTCTATTAACAGTATCTGCAAACGAATCAGAACTTTTAACACCTCAGAGTGGAGCCAGAAAAATGCCATTCTACAAGGACACCAAAAGGTGTTTGAAGAAGGATTAGGGGAATGCATGAAGGCTAAAGCAGTGCCAACTCTAAAACCTGCAGCTACTCCCGTTTTTCAACCTAAAAGACCCGTACTCTATGCTGCTCTTCCAATAGTTGAACAGGAATTCCAACGCCTTCAGCAAATGGGTGTTATCGAGCTTGTAAACTTCTCGAACTGGGCTGCACCAATAGTGGTGGTCAAGAGGTCGAATGGAAGTGTCTGTCGATGTGCAGACTACTCCACGGAATTAAATGAAGCTCTAGAGTCCCACCAGTATCCGTTACCTTTACCGGAAGATCTTTTCGCTAAGTTGAACGGTGGCAGATATTTTGCGAAATTGGACTTATCAGACGCATATCTACAAATCCCGGTATCTGATGAAAACAAAGATCTTTTAACGATCAACACACACAAAGGTCTGTTCCGGTATAACCGACTACCTTTTGGGGCGAAGACAGCGCCCTCTATTTTTAAGCTAATTATGGATACCATGTTACAAGGTATTCCAGGGGCAGCAGCTTACTTAGGCGACATCATAATTATGGCAGTGGATAAAATGGACCTGTAGAAGAAAGTGGACCAGGTACTAGAACGCATAGCCGATTATGGTTTTCGCCTCCGAGCGGAAAAGTTTGACTTCTATATGCAACAAGTATGGTACCTTGGGTTCATAATAGATAAAGACGGAAGACGATCAGATGCAGAGAACATTGAGGCAGTGAAAACAATGCCTAGACCCAGGGACATTACTACCTGACGATCATTCTTGGGATTGGTCAGCCATTATGGTACCTTCCTCCCCGATCTCCATCGTCTACGTGCTCCACTAAACAACCTACTATAAAAGAATACGAGATCTAATTAGTCTGCGGACTGCCAAGCGTCTTTCAAGAAAATCAAGCAACTCCTGACCTCCAATCTCTTATTGATACATTACGATCCTTGGCGACCGATAGTCGTCGCTTCAGATGCTTCTAACTATGGTGTGGGTGCAGTTATCTCTCACATTTTTCCTGGTGGGTCTGAAATAGCTATCTCACACGCTGCCAGATCTTTGACAACGACCGAAAGGAACTACAGTCAGATTGAGAAAGAAGCCCTATCAATTATCTTTGCAGTGAAAAAGTTCCATAAGATGATATATGGCCGACATTTTACTCTAATAACAGACCATAAACCACTACTTGCAGTTTTTGGGTCAAAGAAAGGTATTCCTGTCCATACAGCTAACCAACTCCAACAATGGGCAACCACACTTCTGGCTTACGACTTCAAGATCAAGTATCAGTCTACCACCGCCTTCGGGCAAGCTGACGCATTATCAAGATTAATAGGCTCCCAATCGAAAACCCCAGGGAAGACTCTTATAGCAAATATAAAAGCCGAGGAAGAAGTTCATCGTGTATTGGATGACGCAATCAATGGACTCCCAGTAACCTTTGAAACTATCAAGAAGATCACTGAAAGTGATAAGATACTGAGCACAGTCAAATGCTATCTCTCGACCAAATGGCCAAACAATCACCTTGACGGAGAACTTTTGCAATATTTTCGTCGACGGGACTCACTAATGGTTGTTGACTCGTGTATTATGTTCGGTGATCGAATTGTTATTCCGAAGTTATTACGTCACAAGGTTCTCAAGCAGTTTCACAGTGGCCATCCTGGAATCAATAAAATGAAGTCGTTGGCTCGTAGTTATGCTTATTGGCCATCAATGGACAAAGATATCGAGAATAAATGCTGTAACTGTCCATCATGCATTCAAGCCGCTAAAAATCCTTTGAAATGCGAACCTCAGTATTGGCCTACGCCTGCAGGACCCTGGGAAAGAATTCATGCAGATTTTGCTGGTCCAATCCAAGGAAAAATGTTTCTAATTATCGTAGATGCATTTTCTAAATGGCCGGAAGTATATATCATGCCAAATGGTACAACATCAGAAACAATCCACAAGCTGTCTACCCTGGTCAGTAACACAACCCTCCCTCCTTTTATGATGTTAGGCTCCCCTAAGTTTGTGGTCAGTATGAATATTGCTTTATTCAGGCCCATAGTTGAAATACACTGTCTCTAATAGTTCCATGTTACAAGCTAATCAGATGGTAAAAGCACTTGTATTATGGGTTAGACATCCATTTATTATATCATACTGCTATGAAGATAACTAATGGTATAAGCTATCAGAGACAGGTCAGACTATATGTGGTTAAGTGATGGTAAGAACTAATGGTAAATGAAAAGATATGAAGGGATAGGTTGTAAAATTTTCAGGGTTAGAAAAATAAACCATTGAGCAACTCACGAGAATTTAGGACATTTGAGCTTCTTTTGATCGGCCTTAGTTGATCAGCATCCATAAGATTAGTGAGTTATCTGTCTACTTGTAACAGGAAAAATAAAAATAAAAGGACATTACACTTAGGAAGAATAATGTGGTTTTAACCACTAGAGAGATTCGGAATCTGAAAATGAGGGTTAGGGGCAGAGGACCATGGTTAATAATCGATAAATAGTGGGATAGGATAAAGCATGTGTTTTGTAATTCGGTTATATTCACACTAATAACAATGGGGTTCGTTATATTCTTATTCCGTCTAGATATTAGGCGGTCCATGATAAAGTGCCTCATTGGTGGGTGGGAGTTCAAGGAACAGTTGATGAAGCTCTTTAGAATCTGGTAACAGGCTTATTAGCCTTTTAAATTTGGTAAAAGTGTCACAGTTATGGATAGGTATTGGCAACCTGTTCCACAATAAACTATACCGCACTGTTAAAAACTAACAACGCATTCGTTTTTGGTGTTTTACGGTAAATAGTATATATGCGCTGTTTCTTAGTCTATAGGCAGGGTCATGGATCATAGTTTGGCAGGAGGTTAGAAATGAGAGTCCATTTATTGCTGTGTAAAGAAATATCGGATTATTCCTTAGCCTTCAGTGCAATGAAGATTCTAAAGAGAGGTGCTTGCATCTACGTGTGTAATGGAGAGTGCAGTCATTTCCTAGCAGTTGGCGTGCAAAGCGTCTTTGAACATCTTCTAATCTTATTTTTTCTGTGGTATTCATAATAGAGAAGATAAAAGAGCAGTATTCTAGGGAAGGTCGTACACATATTTTGTAAAGGGTAAGCTTAGCCTCTGTCGTGAAGAAAATTTTCGTTATGAAGCCAATTAGACGTCTAGCTTTAGAAATAATAGAGGAGTCATGTTTTTCAAAGTTTAGGCTTCCTGTGTAATTAATTCCTAGATCATGTACTGATTTGAGTGCCTGCACTTTACTTTTATTTCGGTGAAGCTGAAGTTCGTAGGGGTGCTTTCCAAAGTGCAAGATCCCGCATTTGTTGAGGTTAAATGGTAATTGCCACTTTTCGCTCCAGATAGTTAGGTTAATGAGATCATCTTGAATCAGGGATACACTATCACTTAGAGCCTCAGGCTTATAGCCGTGTACTATCTAGAGATCATCAGCATATAAGTATGGTTTCCCAGATTTTATGATGTTACATACATCGTTTATATACATGAGAAACAAAAGTGGACCTAATAAATTTCTCTGGATGACGCCACTAGTTATTGATCTGGGTGATGAGAGACAGTCGTAGTACTTTACCATTTGTTTACGTCCCTTTATCGTGACCCTTCAACGCTGTTCGTGACTTGGGATTAAGATATAGCAATAATGTGGACTTTTCCAAGCACATCGCATCGCATGTATCTAATGCACAGAAGCTCATTGGATTCATCATGATAGATTTCGCTGACACCAAACCAGATTATTATTATATAAAAAATGTATCACACCCACCCCTAAATATAGCTTTTCAGTTTATGGCAATATAAGCCATAATGATTTGAAGAAAATTTAATATACTTGAAGAAGTTTTACTAAAGCTCTTTTGAGATATTCTAACAATGAGAATCACAACCAAACATGTCAACAACTCAGGTGAGAACCTTTCCAGATCAGGTACATTAAGTTAAACCATGTCTTTATCTACCGTCTTATAAGCGGTATTTCTTGCTCTTCAAAATTCAATCAGTCATGGTCCGTTACATCATTTCAAAAAATGCGCGATAAGGAGAATTTTTTGTTGATTCCAAGAACCAACATGAACCTGTATCAGAATCTCTTCGTTTTTCGCCATTCGGCTATATGAGGCAGACTTCCATCAGGCAGTAGAAACATAACCCATATCAAAAGTCTCATTGATGAATTTCTCCCTGAAAGTGGTTTGTGTCACCCATAAAATACGAGAATAATTAACAATGATTTATGCAAAATATACCCAGCATCTACTTAATTAACTGCGAAACGAAATAGGTTTTTTATGTTTTTTTTCATGCAAGCAACTAATGTTTGCTTACGTTCGCAGTTATTACTATTGTTAACACGGTTGCTCCTTTGGCATATTGGGTATTCATTTTTTCTTTGTTTTTACTCTGCATAAATTTTGTTCTTACCCATTCAGAGTTGCTAATTAAGAATATAATGTCGTACATTACTCTTGGCGAAATAAATTAATTTTTCAGAACTATTTCATCTTCCTGACGTGTACGTGACCCATACATATTAGTATTTGGCTATCATTCTCCGCGGTTGATCAAGTCTTCCGTGGCACCACTCTAAGTTATTGCTGCATAAGCTTTTCATGCCTGAAGGTAACCATCGTTCTATTGATAGAAAAAAGCAGACTAGTAGAGAATAGATCTTTATTTGGATCGTGGGACAGTGACAGTGGGGCGAGAGGTAACCTGTTCAAGCACACAAAGCTTTTAAACATTCAGTATGACATAATAGGAAATATAGTGCCTATGCAAAACAAGGAAGTAAAGGAATACTTGAGCTCTACTGTTTTGACACATGTTTAGTTGCTTGAGGTCAACTCCTAAATAATAAACTTAAGTTTTAACAAGTTCTAATGCTACCATAAAATCTTACTACGTTGGTGATTTATTTTTATTACTACTCAAACACATATTTTACGATTTATTCTTACTATGTTTCACAGACACTAGTTAGATCACTTACACATCTCAATTTTCTTTCCATCCCTCGTTTACAGTCAAATTAATATTCTCCTAATCAGTATAGAACCTGTTTAAATATGGTGAATGTCATGTAGACATTATCGAAACTTCTGTGTACTTGTAAGAAACCAAAACTGTGAAAGGGGTACTGACCACTGATCGAGAAAGCCAAGTGTAGGTAGATGTTATCAGCACTTATAAAAAACTAATCAAACGATAAGGTCAAGAATATCCGTGCTTTTCAAATAGAAATTGTCAAATGCTTGTACATAAACAGTGCAATTTTACTAATAAATTAAAGTAATTATGGTAACAGCCGTCTGGCTGGCGTAAAAAGCCATGTGTGTCTTCTCAGATTTCAGGTCAGAACTGACGATTCCTGGCACTCCTTTGTCTCTCGGCGACAAGCCGGAAGAGAACGTGGAACTGCTCTGTGATTACGTTCTCGCTTGATCTCGCATCAAATGTACACTTAATAGCTTAACAACGTCGACGAATCTACATGCTCCTCAATAAATGCATCAAAAACCACAAGATCTGTGTTAGAAGTCATCAATAGAAAGCTTGATTTTGGCTCGCAGTGCTACGAAATTATAATAAAAGCACTAATTCATTCCTCCATCTAGGACAAACTCACATCTTAATCTTTGCGGATTTTAGTTTTTCCGAAACTCCCAAAGAATTGAACGTCTTACAACGAACTACAAGCTGTTTGAAACAGGGCAAAGAGATGCTACCACAAAAGAACACCGTAAAATGTCACAATGAGATTAGCAACTTCATATTAGAGTAGGTTCACTTGAAGGTAAATTAGAAATGATCAAAAATGTGTTTCCATTTTGAAGCGAAGATCATGGTTCTAAAAGAAACCTGATCCTCTGGTGATGTCACAGTAGATGAGCTGAACGTCCAAGGCATGACACTATTCAGGCGTGATAGAACACGGAACAGAAGGCGGCGTGGCGATATAAATCATCTGTTTATTCAAAGTTAGAAAACCACCTAATTCCAAACCCTCTACGTCTATCGGAGTCTTAATGGCGTTGCTTCAACATTAATCACACAAGATACCCGATTAAAGGAATAAGTGTTCATCCCAAAGGAAATTAAGCATGAACATGAAGTGTACTCTAGGTGATATTATTAGTACCACACATGTGGATATGACACATATTGCTAACGAGCGATTTCATAACCCTATCCCTGAACCCTGGCAATATGGATCTGATACTTGAATAATGGTTTCACAAACAACCCTTCGTAGCCACACAAGTTCAGCACTGAATAAAAGAGAAGTTGATAATACAAGACGAAGAAAAGATACAAAAAATCATGAGGACTAGACTACGCACTGTCAAATGACCAGCGTCTACCCAAAGATGTTCCAGTAGAAGCACCAAGAGAAATAATGATTTCGGCAGTCATATTATGCGTGGTCGTAGACAAGACCTGTAGTGGTAAGAGAGAGGTCACTGTATTTGAAAAAGCCACGAAAATCACTAGACTATGATATGGCATTTTCAACAATGGTGAATGACTAACAAGACAAGATAAAGGATAAGATTCAGATAGATATTCTGGATAAAATCTCTCAAACGAAAACTTCAACTAGAAGGAAAATATAGTGTTATGCTTTGCTTACCAAACGAACTTTGAAGCCGAATAAATGATTGCTAAGAGGGTTTACACTCAATATGTAGAACTGAGAGGAGGTCGGAAAATGGTGGATGCAGGAAAAATCGATTGGTATGGCACCGCTCAGCCTCGGAGAAGTTACAGAAGTAAAGACATTTAGCTGAATTAAAACTTATATTGAATAGTATTATTTTATCTGTGTTTTCGGATGTATTTGTTTCACTAAACTTCTGAACGTGTATATTTAGATCTTTGACTCCGAACATTTTGGTTTCTGTTTGCCTTCGGTTTGGTATTTGAATGTTTTTGCACCGGGAACTTAAAAAAGTGAAGGTTTGTTTTGTAACTGTTAAAATAATTATTAAAATGACATTTGGATCGTTTGTTTATCATTTGCGAATAAACTTTGGTACCTGAATTGAAGTTTGGTCCTATTGCTAATTTTGGGTCCGTAAAATACAAAGAGATTGACATTAATTACTTACTTGAGCCTCTTACCCCACGTGGAGGTGCATGGCCCACCCACCAGCATTCTCCATCTAACTCTGTCCTGTGTAATCCTTTCAAGTTCTTTCCAGTTTTATTCATCCTCTTCACATCTGCTTCTATTTCCCGGCCTAATGTGTTCTTTGGCCCTCCTCTTTTACGCTTCCCTTCCGGATTCCAGATTAGGGACTGCCTCGTGATGCAGTTTGGTGATTTCCTCAATGTATATCCTACCAACTTCAAACGTCTTTTCCTAATTTCCTCTACAGCTGGAAGCTGATTTTTCCTCTCCTACAGAAGGCTGTTGCTAATGGTATCCGACTAGTGAATGTTGAGTATTTTATGTGGACAACTATTTATAAATATTTGTATGTTCTTAATGATGGATGTATTATTATTATTAGCTTTATTCAATGTTATATTTTTGGTACAATATAGAATTCTCAGCACAAAGAACTTCAACAAGTTTCCGTTTCTTACTTCTTCGTCCTTCCTGACGATAAATGTTGAGTGATCGCCAGTTAGGAGTTAGCAGCCCAGTCAATCGACATCTGAATAATGCACATTCTTCTCGCAGCATATTGCCAGCAACCACGATGTCTCTGATTAGGCCTTCTGGAACCATTACAGAGAAAGGTTGTACACTTTTCAGGAATGCACCTGAATAGGTTGTGCGATTAATAGCCATAATGATGAACTAAATTAAACAAAGTTAGAAAACTTGTTGAAATATCTAGATGACAGGAACAGGTAGGCCAAATGTTTAAACAGGCCGCCAATGATGATGTAGTAGTCCTTCACGTTCCTGCTTCGTACAGTAGGGCTGTCTTGACGTTCGTTTTGAAGATTCTGACTTTCATATTGGTTGACAGTTGTTTTGAGTTCCATATGTTCTTCAATTGTAAGAATGAGGTCCTTGCTCTGCCTATCCTCGCCTTTACATCTGCATCCGATCCTTCTTGTTTATCGATGATGCTTCCTAGGTACATGAATGTTTCCACATCTTCCACAGTTTAGCCATCAGGTGTGATTGGCTTGGTGTTCTCCGTGTTGTATTTGAGGGTTCTGCTTTTTTTGTGTATGTTGAGGCCTATTGAAGCAGAGGCTGCTGCTACATTAGTTGTCTTCATCTGTCTTTGTTCGTGTGTATGGAATAGGAGGGCCAGCTCATCTGCGAAGTCCGAATGTCTGACTTCAGTGCTTCAGCTGGTATATTGTCAGCTCCTGCCGCTTTCCCACTCTTGATTTGTCTGACGGCCATCTTGATTTCCTCTGTCTTTGGGTCTGTATCCGGTGGATTCAATGGGGCTGGTCTATTCAGCAGTTCCTCGAAGTATTCTGCCCATCTTTTCCTCTGTTGTTCAATATCCGTGATCTTTTCTTCTTTGTCCTTCACTGGTCTCTCTCTTACCAATTTATTCGTTGCGCCATATAACTGTCTCATATTTCCTTCTCTTGCAGCTTTTCTCACCGTCATTGGTTACTTTTCAACGTATTTCCGCTCGTCAGTTCTGATGCTCTTCTTCACTTGCTTGTTTGCTTTTTCGTACTCTGCTCATGTTCGATTGGTGTTAATTGCTGTCTTCTTATTCTTCCTTTCTTTAATCTTGTCCAAGGTTACCATAGAGATCCATTCCTTTTGATGATGCTTCTTGCAATCCAGAACCTCCGGACGCGTTGAAGTTAGTGCTTCTTTGACCCCTTTCCAGTTGTCTTCTATCCTGGTTTCTTCTTTCAGTAGATCATGTAAAGCTTTGAACCTGCTGTCAGGAGTTATCTTGAATTCGTTGAGTTCGCTAGTAACTCGTAGGAAGGTTGTATTGAACCGTTGTAATGCTATTTGTCCAGTTGTTTTAGTGTTTCTTTAGCTTCAGTTTCATCGACATACTGTGCTTCAATAATAGAAGAGAGCAAAACCTTTGACGTAGAATGAGACGTGGCCACTTTGTGTAACTGGTGTCTTTCCATATTAAATATATTATTCTATCCCTATCCGAATTGTGTTCTTCAGAAGTAATAAACATCATGTTGCTGGCAAACAAGATAGGACGGGTCGGCATAGACAATAATATAAGTTCCACTTAAAGTAGTCACATCATGACAAATCTACAGTTCTTGGATTAGGTCTATTGTTATGATAACAAAGATGGATGTACTATTGTCGAATTAGATCATAATTCTGCAAGAACGTGCTGGCTGATGCAAGAGGCAGAATGTTTACTACAGAAAAAATCCTAGAGTAGGCAGGAAGTTCGTCTAGAAGATTTCCCTTACATATGTAACCTGGTATCAAGTAGTAGATTAACTTCTTGAGTTGAGAGCGAGAGGAGGTAGTCACACATCTACCTAGCTAGTGCAATAGAAGCTGATTCGAAATAGCACTGTTTATTCGTTACCCAGAGGGAAGCTTTAAACCAGGGAATCATTGCTCTCAAACGGCCTGGGAGAGAAGATCCTTAATTGCCATCGTTCCACACCATCAAGCCAGATACTTACAAGTAAGTGGTATACTTCTTCTTCAGTACCTGTTGTAGGTCTAGAAGACATTTACCTCTTGGTTGAGTATTTGAGATATTAAGATCCTTAAGGCTAGGAAAATCATTAAGATGCAACACCAACCGTATGTTCACGAAATGATGCGTGAAGGAAATTTGAATGCTGGTGCGTGACTCGCTCGTCCGCCCACCCGAATTTCAGGAAATCACTGGAGTGTGGAAACAGTCCACTTTATCTTCAGTCTTCAAAGAAGGAGATGGTAAAGATCAATCTTATCACAGATCAGTTGCATTATTTTCAACACTGCTGGATGTTATGCAAGGGGATGACTAAGAACTAGATGAAGAAACACTTGTTGGAAGAAAAGATAACCTTCATGAAATTCGACATAGTCTCAACAAAGGTAGGTCCTGTGACACACAATACACAAACCAACAAATATCTACCGAACTCGCTTGTACTGGTACAGATGACGAAATTTACTTACCCTGTAGCTCTAAATAAGTCCCCAAAATCAATAGCTTCTTAAGTGTTCGACATTGGATGCTGACCACAATAGTTTTAGTGGACTTGTTTAACTGAAGGCATTCGGTCATGCATCCACACCAGATCACGTTACGACTCGGAGTGGGAAACAGCTCCTACGTCCACTAGCCAGATTAAAACAACCGCTTCTCGATATATTGATAACGCATCAAATATATCTTTCCTACCTCTACGCATCTGACTTCTGATATTAATCAAGTGGGGGACGGTTCGAATATAGGTGTTACTGGTTAATAGTTGTCAAACTAGAATACTGGTCGTATCTTCAACCCATTGGAAACCACAGAAAGATTTTAATCATGCTCAAGCAATAAGAGGCTAGGACAAAATGTCGGTTTGTCTATACTAGCTAGCGACAAAAGTATTGGATATTGGATGAAGGTTGTTGCGGAATACCAGGATTTTTAACTTCAAGGTCAGTCCAGGTGTCTGGATTAAACCTGATCTGAGGTCAGAAGGGTGGGGGCTGAAGTCAGTCCTTATCTGGTAAGTTTCTGTGTGTGTAAAATATACTCACAAACCAGATGGTTTAAAGTGCATATGCTGTTTCCCGTAGGATGCTCGTTCAGTTATTTACTTGTGTGAATACATGTATTCCAGAGTATTCTTTCTGCTCCAAGTCTTAAACTTGACCTAGTACCTTCGCTGAGTTGTTCCAGTCTAACAGTAAAAACTGTGTTAGATTTGAAGTTGTTCCTGCGCATTATATACATTATAACCCAATCTCCTAACATTCGAGAAATACCTATTTGTTTTATGGAAGTTCTGAGAAACCTTGAAACCAATAATGTAGAGTCTTTGCTCTAAAGAGGTGAGACGGCAACTTATGGACGACATTTGAGCGACGCTAAAGTGACACTGCGAGTGTCCACCTAATAACTAGCACCAATTGAAGATCATGAACCTGTGTGAAGAATTAGAATTATGATTTACAGTTGGTGGTTGGGATTAGGAATTAAATCTAGGGTTTTTATCACGGGATGACACCAGCTATAATTTCAAAGTGACATTTTGACAAATTGATGAATGGATTTTGCTCCGAAATCTAAGACCTGTTATCTATTACCTGATTGGTTCGTCCATAAATTATAGTCTCCCCAAACGAAGTACTAGGTCATGTGCACTTCTTCCTTGATCTTATGAAACCTAACTTGTTCATTCCAAGCCTGTTTGATGACATTGTGTGTGTTCTTCGTCATCTCTTAATAATTCTAACATACGGTGGTAACACCACGTAATCGGATGCCTATTTGGAATGAAAAAGTTCAACTTAGTTGAGTTTCTGTGTTCATTAACAATGGTGTCACTATCATTGTTTAATTATTTAATCGTTCAATGGTTTTTCACATACTGTAACGCGTTTCTTGATGCTTAGTATCAAGTATTGTTCCACAAATAAGTAGTGCACACCAAATAAATGTATTCGGAGTTTGAAGTAGAGTAAGTCACCACCAAGCTACTATCAAGCCCAAATTATCCGAGTTACTGTTAGCACATATTGTTTCTGGTCACTTAATGTAAAGACCGAAATTCAAAATCTTTCAGTAGTTACGAATTACCGTATTTACTCATTCATAGTTACCTATCACGCTCTATGTAAGGTAGTTGCTCTTATTTGTCATACAAAGAAGTTAGTTCAGATTCATACTAGTTATTCTCAGACCAAATAATGTAATGTTAAGCTTTAGTAGGAATATAATTACAGACTACTGACTCTGTGCCAGTCTTCCTACTACATTACGCTGGATATTTTCCATAGCTACTTAAGGACTTCATGCATTTTTCTGTTTCGTTAACAGTATTCCAAACTTATCCATGTTTATGCATTTCACTCCTCAAATCGAATGTGGAAATACTACTTAGCTGTTTCTTGTGGTCAATGTTCAGATAGATGATACTAGATAAAATCTTATCTCCCGTTGACACATGCTTATCGACAGGTTGATGTAATTAGCTGCCAAACCATTATCTCCTTATGTAGGTACAGTATTCTGATAAGCAAGTAATTTTCTTGTTAATCTCCACCTAACTAGTTCTTATTGAAGTCACTAGGTGTTATATCCTAGTGATAATGAAAGTACGAGTAACTTTCGAGGCCTGTTAATGGACTATTGTTCTATATATATTCTTATTGTATAGCTATTGAGTAACTAGATTGTGTATATCTATATTTATCTTATTATAAGCTTCATTTTGACCTATAAATTATTATTATACGAATTACTGTCCCTAAATTCAGTTTATTGATTATTGTCTCTCACGTTCACAGCCATATTAGGCTTGATCTTGTACAAATATTATTTTCTATTTTATGATGTGGTACGGTCTGTATGTCTGGTATATAAACCGAGTATGCTTGAAATAAATGATTCGCATAGCAGAAGCTGCAATTGGTGTTCTGGACTCAATTGGAAGGGCTAGGCGGACAAGGGACCAATAAGGACGCTAGACTACTCATACTGGTCGAACGTCATTGATTTGTCACAGTGTTTAAATCGGAAAAGTCGTATTTCGACTGGTGGATAATTCACGTGATAAAAAGCCGGACATAAAATCAATAACGAATTAGCATACGTCTTATTTTTTATAAAGTCATAACATTAGGTAATATGATTAAATTTGTACCATTGGCTTCATAGAATTGTACTCGTATAATTCATTCTTGACACTATTCAAACTATAATCGGTTGGTGTACAAAAGGAAACCACAAACGGCGGCCTATACGTTCTCATCCTTCTAATAACCCTATGTATCATTCATTTAAATTCCATATTAGTGACCATTTACTACGACACAACAATAAAACACTGTTTCTATCCACGAATTTGGTGCTGCTCCTACATCAGAAAGTTCACAAAAAGCAGCCACGGTATCGTCTGTTACCTATAGATTGCTAAATGTTGATTCATCATATGAACTAGGAAGGTCTAAGATTGTAGTCCTCTTTGAAACAATGTGAGATTATTGCTCAAATGCTACCTTTCTGGTCATGAGGTCAGCTTTCCACCTAACATAACAATGAAACGTTTACTGCGTTATTAAAGTTCATAAAGTGTTATGCTGTAGAGATTCTAAAAACGATAGTGTTATTGACAAAGGGACACAAAATATGAAGGTCTGTCAATAAAGAGTAGAAAAGTTTATATTTTTGCAAGTTCGAAAGCACTTCGTGTATGCACACTATAAAAGTTGACATCTTAAGACGCCTGATAAAGGGAATTTATCAGTGCTTCACAAATCCTGAACTTAAAGAGTTTGTTCGTATTTACCCTTTTTGGAGGTGACTGTCGAGATGTGTTCATTCGGTAAAGAACTTTATAACTGGGAGTAGCAAACCGTAAAGCAGTGCAAGTTACTCAATTTTATGGCTGATCATTTTAGACCCTCAACTCCATAACAGAACAGAAACTTAGTTAAGAGTTTTATTGCCTATTTCTCTTGACCCAAGCAACTTTATATAATAAAGGTCTAAGGAATGTCATAGACAAAACGAAATGACAGTACCTTAATAAATAAAAACATGATCATAACAATATTAAACAAGAGTTTAGAAAATAACTAAAATGTATTGTTTATGTATTTTGTTATCATAACATATCTGGTTTGTCTCGCCAGATATTCATCCTGCAAAGGTTTTCTTTCAGTTTACTACTACATAAGAAGGAATTTTCGGTCTTGAAATTTGTTCAAATAATTTGAACTGTATCCAGAAAATTTCACAGATTCGATAAGAGGGAAAAATGGTTTCACTCGATGTCCATCTTCCAACTATTGAGGAACTGACAGTCCCAGAACTAAAGATATCAAAGTGTCCACTGTTGGCTGCAAGTATTCATTTAGGGAAGTTTTGTGACAATGAATCTAAGGTAATTTTCCAAAATAATATTTGTATTTATAGGAATTCATGCTTTGCCATTATGAAACACATGATCCAAGAGCTTGTCTTGGAGAGGGAAAGGCTCTTACCAGTTGCGCTCATACGTTTTTCAAACAGGTTAAAAGGCATTGTGAAGATGAATTTCGCAATTACTTTACCTGCCTTCACAAGTATGGAGGACCGGCTTACAGCTTAACAAAGTATGTTTTCTGCTTCTCAGCGTATTATTTAGGTTTTTAAGTATTCTTATGTTCATTATCTTGTTACTGAGGTGCCATTGGTATCATATTTGGTCTCTGTTCTCATGTAATCTTATAGCTTAAGTGTGGAGCAATAGCTTAATAACCGAACTGCTATCAATAATATAAAAATAAAATATTTCTTTGAAATTACATAAAAATGGCCTGTGTTAGCTTTGTGTTCGTATGAGTGTAAATTTCATGGAAGAATTGGAAATATATTATCAAGTAAACAATCTCACTGAAAATTTCGCATACTGACCTATTTTGTATTCACTAGGCATCTAGGCAGTTCTGTAAACGAGACTGACCCAGATGCTGCTTGGAAACAGCAGTCACATCGATTAGTAATTTAAACCATAGGGTTCCAAAAAACCAATGAATTTCTTCCAAGTCTATTTAACTGATGAATTCGCGTAAATTCATCCCATCAGGCTCTGAACATGACGAAGAGCGTAAACAAATCAGATCTAGGTTGACTGAAAGTCTAAGGAACGATCGTGAGCAGTGGTGGGCAACTAAAGCAAAAGAGATGGAAAAGGCAGCGGCTATAGGCAACACCAGGCAACTCTTCAGACTAATAAAAGAAAGTCAAGTATAAGTGAAACGATCTCGGAAAAAGACGGAACCCTTATCTGCTCTCAGCCCAGACGTTTAGAACGATGGGCGGAACACTTTAAGGAGCAGCTCAGCTGGCCTTCAGCTACTGCACAACTACCCACTATTCCCAGAAAACCTGAATGGAACATTGAAGTAGGCCCCCCGACCCTACTTGAAGTTCAAAAGGCTATAAGTAATCTGAAACGAGGAAGAGCAGCTGGTCCAGATGGATTGGCTCCAGAGGTCTTTAAATATGGTGGTCCAATTTTAGCGATTAGGTTGACTAATATTCTGGCTAAAATCTGGGAAACGGACGTAATCCCATCTGACTGGTCACAATCTCTGATTGTCCCAATATATAAGAAGGGGCCAAAATCATCTTGTGATAACCATAGAGGGATTAGTCTGACTAACATAGTATCTAAAATACTAGCCTCAATAATTATCGGGCGCCTAACTAAGACTCGTGAACTGCAAACACGAGAAAATCAGGCTGGCTTCAGACCTTGTCGTGGCTGCATCGACCACATATTCACTATTCGTCAGGTTTTAGAGCACAGACATTTTTATCGGCGTCCAACAATGATAGTTTTTCTTGACTCTATAAACCGAAAAGTTCTGTGAAAGTATCTGTCATTGAAAGGTGTACCTGAGAAGTACATAAACCTTGTGAAGGCTCTTTACTCGAACACTACCAGTCGAGTGAGAGCTTATGGCGAACTGTCAAATGATTTTACAACCTCAAGTGGTGTCCGTCAAGGCTGTCCACTATCCCCATTTTTGTTTAACTTCATTATAGACCTGTTGCTGGAAATAACACTCTCTTCGACTGAATTTTCAGGAATTGATCTTCTACCAGGAGGTTCACTTATCGACTTAGAATACGCAGATGACATAGTCCTGTTTGGTGAAGACACTGACAAAATGCAGAGTCTTCTGTTGGAACTCAGTAATAATGCCAGGATGTTTGGGATGCGTTTCTCCCCATCCAAATGTAAATTGTTACTCCAGGACTGGCCTGCGTCAACACCTGAACTAAGGATAGGGAGTGAAGTAGTCGAACGCGTCGACAACTTCACTTATCTTGGAAGTCTGGTCAGCCCTAATTGGTTGGTGTCTGACGAAATCTCTTCACGGATTCAAAAAGCTCGTTTGGCTTTTGCCAACTTACGTCACCTATGGCGAAGACGAGATATCCATCTATCAATTAAGGGACGAGTATACTGCGCATCAGTTCGCTCTGTTCTACTTTATGGCTGTGAAACATGGCCATTAAGAGTAGAAGATACCCGTAAGTTACTAGTATTTAACGACAGATATCTTAGAAATATTGCTCGCATCTGCTGGAATCACCGGGTAAGTAATAATGAGGTTAGACACAGGGTATTAGGGAATGATGGTAAATCAGTTGATGAGGTGATGAATCTTCATCGACTGAGATGATTAGGCCATGTGTTACGTATGCCTGAACACATTACCACGACGCGCTATGCTGACTAGTGTTGGGGATGGTTGGAAAAGAGTTAGGGGCGGCCAAACCAAAACATGGCATCAGAGCTTGAAGTCACTAACTTCTAGTCTGAGCCATGTTGGCAGATGCAGACTACCTGGTTGGAGTCCGTGTGACTATCGTAACCAATGGTTGGAGACTGTGTGACATGGCTCAGAATCGATCACAATGGCGTAGGTGTATACACTCTTTATCTTCCCTTAAATCTTGAGATTAAAATCGCTTCATAACTTTCTCCCCTCCTATACTATAGCCTTATATACAACCTATCTTTTATATACTACCACCACTAAATTAACTATTTCTATGAATCCGGTGTTGATCTTGTTGTGCTAATGAGGTATGGCAACTTGGACCGATGCATAAATGTACCTGGTCCTACGTTGTAGTTGACTGACTGACTGATATTCACTAAATCGTAAAAGTTTCCTATGGAGAACTGGAGAATATAAAATCTTATGAAAATAAAATCTCATGTAAATATATGTGATATATCTGACTAGATATTTTACAATGCGAACCTGCTATACAGCTAGGAATATCTTGTCAGCAAACTAGTCAACCTTACATATACATTCAGATAGGTAGATATTATCAAGCGTAAGTGTATCATACTAATTCTACTGCTGATTTTGTGTTTCACAAATTTCATGGATTGGTTTATTTCTTGTCAGATGTATACATTACGTATTGTAGATCAGCGCCACTGTATACGTGCTTAGAGTCTGAAAATCATCTCAATAAATATTCAGTAAACACTTCCGGTGCTTCTTTACGTGTTCTATAAAATTGGATGCGATAGGATTTCCATAATGTTAACTGGTTAAACCACCACATTGAAATGTCCTTTGAGTACTGATTTCAAATGTGAAACAGATGAACACAGATAATTATTACTGTAACAAGAGACAAATAAATTTGTTCTCACCAATTTTCCTGATATAACTGTAATTTGGATCCCTGGTTTGGTTTTTATTTTATGGATTTGATCATTGTGTAAGCTAGTGAAAATAGGCCTTGG
Organism: Schistosoma mansoni; assembly: GCF_000237925.1. Lineage (NCBI taxonomy): Eukaryota > Metazoa > Platyhelminthes > Trematoda > Strigeidida > Schistosomatidae > Schistosoma > Schistosoma mansoni. The sequence goes on from NC_031498.1 coordinate 6,481,469, forward strand.
TTTTTCAAAAATCGTTTATATTTTCCTCACAAACGTATTGATTGTGAATTCATGGTTAATTCACTTCCTGGTTTTTCGTGGCGTTGGGTAAAATGTCTGTCAAACCAGACTTCAATGCACCATTTATTTTTTCGAATAATCGAGCATGTTTAGGTTTATGATTCAAAGATTCACAGCCTTTAGATATATAGACCCAGACTAGCTTCACCTACTTTACCTCAAACATTCTTGTGTTATTGTTCTTCATTGACGTGGTAAATGTCATTCACAATCTTGAGTACGGACTTTGTATGTTTTTTTTTCTGAATTACATTTATTTTGATTTACAGTGTAACTCTGGGCAGTATTTTCCGTATATTCATACGTGTTTGTCTTCATTTTTACTGGCAAAAGTTGGGAAATAATGATTATTTCCACAAGTTAGAAGTGTAGTGAATGAATAACGCAGACGGTTTTCATGTAAGATCCAATAAGAAAAATAGTTTCCCCAAAATCTAGTATACATTCACCATATAATAGGTCAGTGCAACGCTAAATCTTCGGTATTATTATCATCATATCTTTTAATAATCCCACTAGTTCCCATATTGCGATCCCATCTGCACTGGTCAGAATCCTACCTTCTCAACAGTATGAGTATATACATAATAGTTTCAAGGCTTAAATAATATTTTAGTTGAAATATTGTTAAACTCATAAGGTATTTTGATTTTCTCCATCATGAAAAAGGTGTATACTTGTAAGGAATTCATTAATATGCTACTCTCTTTTGCATTCTATTTTCCACGTAGTTTAATTAACATGATCTTAGAAACTTATCCTTTGTTAATGCTTTTGTTTTATAATAATTAGATGCCGTGCAGCTCAGTATCCGTTTGATGAATGTATAAAAACTCACCTTAATCAAGAACGCCCGAAACCGGATTACTTTAATGTTGTTCGTCTTCACAAAACGAATCGACCTAGATATGAACCGGGATTGGCTCCAATGCCCGAGAGAATTCCAGATTTACCTGACTTGGATACATTTGACGTACCCGAACGTTTAAAGCATAGAGAAAAATTAAACGAACTATTAACTTAAATTTATACAATGATGCAACATAATACAACACCTGATTATTGTCAAGTATATATAAATATAGTCATTTTAGTTTAGTAATATTTAACATTCTAAAACTTGTTTATTCAATTTGTAAAAATTAAGATAGCCGGTCAAAAGTTTGTTTTACAAATATCTTACGAGTACATCAGAATATACTTGATAAAATGTATGACGAATAAAGAAGGTATTATTTCTAGGTTGAATCCCTATACAAAACACTACCATTTACTGATAAATTGAAAGCAATAAGATCTTCGAAATGAAACAAATCCTTATTTTAATTCATAACCTTTCACCATCTACATATAGCCATAACTACAGCAGTTGAAGTAGTAAAAATCTTGAGATCGTCAGTGCTTAAGCTGTGTTAATCTGAGTACTCTATAATATGGCACGAAATTTGTACACGGAAGCATTTGTCAGAGTAAAGGAAAGTCTATAGAGAAATAGGATACTTTGAAAACCTTGTTATAAGATACGAAAAACAAAAGGTTTAAACGACTCAACACTAAACTACCAGAAAAAAGCGTGTTTTAATTTGTCGCACATTTGATATTGATACGGTTTCAAAGATAGTAAACTGGGAGAATAAATAAATACGAAAAGGATATTCTGCAATCCGTGTGATATTAGTTTATTACATTTCCTTCCATGAAAACAATCAGGTTAGGGAACTAACCTATTCATGTCACCTTGAAGTGTATTTGTAAATTCATGCACTCAGTATCAACTAAACAGTAAGTACTTAACAGATTTTTCGCAGTTTTCTGAACATATTCCTGTTAGGAACACAGCAAATATATCATTCAGCGACGAATAATATGTCTCAATCGATTCAGTCAATTCCTTGATTTTGGAAATTATGTACACTCAGATTATCGGTTGACTCCTAGCCCAATTCACTCAAACCTATTGATTGACCAAACCGTTTGAAAAGGTATGCAATTTATCATTATTATTATGTATGTAATGGTCGGTGAACAAATCAGTCTGCTTCTAAAGTCATGTTTTCTTTGAGTCAGCAAAGTAGTTTCGTACCGTTGCAATAAGTAATGGGTAGAAGTATTTTGCAGCCATACCAAACAGGCTTATCAGTAACAGCACTTATTATTTAGCTCAACTCACAATATCAACATATTAGTGCGATTTCAAAACATTGCAATCCTTAAAAATTTATATTTGAAAGAAAGGCTACTATCAGTTCAATTTCCAGAAACCTTTAAGATATGATTTGTCAAAAATCTAAGTTCTATGAGTGTCTGGGTTACATCATTTTTCAGAAATCACTTCATTATGGAGTTTTTAACAGAAATAAATTTATCATTAATTAACTTCCATATTCCTATCTCAATCATTTCATTCCTTACTAAGTTATCAGTAACAGTACACCAGAAATAGCCCCCGAATGCCCTGGTACGGCCGAGAGTGCGGAGAGTAGGCTCTGCCTCTCAAAATGCTCTCACATAGCGACGTGCATACAACCACTGGCAGAGAAGTCCTACTCACTGCCTGTCACATTACGAGCCTAGGCCGGTAGGGTTAATTAGTCACGTTGCCTGCAAATGCCCTGGTACGGCCGAGAGTGAGGAGGGGTCTCTCTCGAAATGATCTCACACAGCCGCGCGTATACAGCCTCTGCCAGAGAAGTCCTACCCACTGCCTTCTCGCAGCATTACTGATGTTTACGAAATTGAGAGGACGGAAAGCGAATGTACGGCACTTTAACCGGGTTGGTGGACACGGAAAGTCCATCTAGAGTAGTTGGAAAACTCTGATTCCAAACCAATGGTGCACACGGGTCTCAGTATGCTGAAGAAACAAAAGGCGTATGAACCAATGGTTAGTCACCGGCTATCATGGGACTTCATCTCCTCACGATGCTCCACTACCTTATGGATTAGACTTTAGGTCAAGGGCTCGGGGTTTGGACCCCTATGAAAATCACTTGCTTCGGTCTGGGCATCCGGGCAGTATCATAGCCCTTACACAAATAAAATGAAATGACAGTTTTTTGTGTGGCGTATATATATCTGGTGCCCCCTTATACCAATATTTATTTGTTCAAATAAATAAATAAAATAATTAGTCATGTTACGCGGTTAGTTTATGTAGAAGAATATTACGAGATCATGATCGCCAAGTCTATTCTGAATATAGATTACTTGTTGTGAGCGATGAGTGCTACAGCTTATTAACCTGGTGCTTGAAGCAATGAGTCTTGTGTTCATGTCAGTGTGAATTATGTACAAACTCAATCACATGCACTAAACAGACTTTACATCCCACTAACGTCAATAACTGAGTACAATTTAAAGAAGACTGTTAGTTATGTCGAAGATTTGGAATACTTAACCTACATTCCAAGAGGTTTTGGCTAGTTAGGTTATTTAAAAATATCGTCAATCAGCATTATCTAGTTATTGTATGGACGAAAACTGTCTGAAAGAGCTCACACAGTGAAATTACTTTTAAATCACCATACTACTACTTAGTAGTTCGAAATTTTCTATAAAACTGGTCATGAGTAACTTCATGGCCTACAGCTGAATCCAGGACATTCCATTGTAAACCGAAAAGTAACAAATACTGGATGGAGTTCCTTTGTTCCAAAGCCAAAACTTGGTTTTCCCGCTGATAAAGTTCATATGACAAATGTGTGGGATTTAACAATTACCTGTTGAAAGTTTTAAATAATCCAACAAAAAATGAAATGGATTGTTCAGTTAGTCAAATTTTGTTTTTTTATGAAAATAATTCTCACTTACTTTAAAGTTTGTAAATCAATCCTTAGTACCAATTATTGGGGAGCATTGTGAACAGTAATATATCGTGAAAGGCGAATTACTGTCGAATATATTCGTCTCTATTAGTTCTTGGTACTTTACAAAATGATTTCAATTCTCACATTTATATACTATTTTCATATGATTGGAGACTGAAAAAAATGATAGTATTTCTTTACACCGGAAAAATGCTAAGAATATAAATAAGAATAAAACGACGAAAATATGTTTAACACACTGATATGTTTTCAAGTATATACACAGTGATGCATAAAGTTTTATAATCTTGCAATCCCCAAGTGTCTGGATGAAAGTTGGTCACATAAATTGCAAATTTTGAGTTTATTTGAGTATCTTTTAGTTGGCTAGATATTGTTTGACATCAGAATAATATAACTGTGTTAAAGTAAGCCTTTTTCACACAAAAACTTTTGTAACAAAGTATCCATTTGAGTGTTTGAATCAGGCTTTTTTCACTGTTATACTTCTTAACCGTTTTTTAAAAACTCGTTGTTTTGCATCATTCAGTACTTCAAATAGTTATTTGATGTATTAACGTTAACAGTAAATAATGAAAACGACAGTTACTTTGTTCATTTTCAAGAAAAGTACCAGATTCATAAACACTTCGTAAATCATCGGTTCCTTCTTGAATAGTCGTATAAGATGAAACGCGTATTATATATTTCAGCAAACATCATGTACCAAATTTACAGAAACCTAATTAAAAGTCATTTAATGCATAAACGATTGTAATTCATTTACCGACCAATAAACCTGAGACATTATTATCCAACTTTCTTGTGGCTCATCAAATCAAAGCAGAAAATAAACAAATAAATGGTTAAAAACACTTGTTCAACAAAAAGCTGCAAATAATCTCTCATATTCTGGACTCTATAACTCACTAAACCAGGAATAAACCGATTAATGATTATCACAGTACGCTTTAGTTAAGATAGTAGAATTCTCATAGTTGACATCCAGAACTAATCTTAGTTAAATTACTATTGAAAACCGGGAGGCACTGAAAAGTTGTTTTGTCGTAGTATAGAACTTTTCAGAAGTATATGTTCACGACCTTAGAGCTGATTGAGCCTGTAAATAAAACTATGAAAACTCAATAATTCTCACAAATCTCTCATATTATTAATAATTATGTGCTCATTAGTGACCAACTTCAAGATTTAATTCCAGGAGTTCTAGTCAAAAACCATAACTAATAGAGTTCCATCATGTCGAGTATGTGAAAGTTACACATCACAAGTAATAGAAGATAGTAGAGTAATATCGTGAATTGATTGAAGTTAGATATGTACACCATTGGATGCTGACTCAGTACTTTAAAGGTCGGATGTTCTCGTTCGAACACTAAGATTTTAGGTAGATCTGTCGTTGCAAGATCGTGGATTCGCATTTCTGAAGGGTCCCATAGTAGGACAAAAGAGCTATCCAGACCTTTTTTGATTTTTAATGATTGTCCATGTAAGATCAGCCAGTTGTATAAATTATAAAAATTGGTGATTCTATGAAGGCACATAAAACTGTTCCTGTATATTATTTCCTGCGTTTATTTTTACTGTTAATTTCCGAGTTATTCGTTTATTCAATAAAATGTCACTTAAGGTCATATATATATATATATATATATATATATATATAAACATTTTGGTATGATCTTACAGCATAAGGGATGAACTCATCAACAAATTTTTAATTTTTTTTCAGAAAAGACACATAGAATATTTGTCAGTTGACAAAATATATCATAATATATAAGATAAATTTAAAGTTCAGTGAACCATGAAAAATAATATTGATAAGCTTATAAATGTTACTGATAATTATGTTTATTTTTTTAATGCAAGCTATATACTATGGAGTTGTTTTATGGTGTTTTTTTTTATATAGTTGAGATCATGAGTCAATTGAAGCTAGACCACCATGAAAAACCTGGAAGCACTGGATGGCCGTTTCGTCCTATTGTGGGCCTAGCTTCAATTGACTCATGATCTCAACTATATAAAATTACTAAAATCTCCATAAAACCCTCTTCTGATACTTTTTTTTATTCATTGGATCATAAAATGAATAACATGGTGCCGAAAATGGAGCAAAATTTAGGGAGATGGAAGAAAAAATAACAAATCGATAAAATAAATTGTAACGACAGTATAATAATGGGATAGGGCTCAAGTCCTTAAATAAATAATGGAATATAAATATGGTGTTGAATTAATAATGACAGCTTTCAGGATTCTACATTATCAGCTTTCACAATTGGTACACAGAATTAGTAACGTTTATATACAGCAACTGGCTGCGACAAATTTCGAGTTACATATTCTTTGCATTGAAATCTCAATAAATAATGAACTTCAAAAGATGCTTCACACTAAACAGACTAAATCCTAGTAAGATTTGAATATAATGGGTTAACGTAATTGATTATTAGGCAGTAGAGTACTACTAATAAATACATAATTAAACCTGATTAAATATCGATTTACATAAACTCTGTATTCTTCAGATTCGATGTTCATTTGAAAAAAATTAAAAAGAATCACTGTGGAAAGTAAAGAACGCGCATTACCGGCTTAATATGATGAAGAACCAAACTAGATCTAACCACTGTGACTGTTCTTGTTATATTTAGATAAATTAATGGTATAGATGATCGTAGCTTAAATAACCATCTTTGCCAAATATCAATATTTGGTTCTATCTAGTACTGGAACAAAAACCCGAACAAGGTTTTTAGATCAGATCGATGCCTAAATTGCTCAATACCGCATGGTAAATAAATCCTTTATAATCAGACCATTAGACTGATAACAAAGTTAAGAGATCATGTGTTTTTCATTACAAATGGAAAGAAACAGATAACGCAAATCATTTCGGTTAACAAATCTAAAATTCAGGTTTACATATCAGCATTTTTCAGGGCAGGCTAGGGAATAAACACAATGTTATTTACTTGCTAATATGGTCTTGATGTTCATACTTGAGATGATATAAATATTCGGCGAAAGATTATATTCATATGAGTACAGCCTGGAAAGATTTCTGTCAAACAGTTGAACTATGAAACATCCTGTTCACTAAAATGGCTTGAAATATAGATAGCTATAATTACCAGACTTGTCTGGCCATGCTTGCAATGGCGATCAGAATCAAATTGTAAATGGGATGCATAAATTTTATACTAACATTTATGACTAACGATGTTTACTGAAAACTGTCTCTGACATATATAACAGTCTGCGAAGCTGTTGTGCAATTAAATATTCGATTACCTGAACGATTTTTCAGAACTATTTATGGACAAGTGACTGGTCTCTGAATAGTAACTGACATTATGTTTGTATAGTCCTTTTTAGAGCTGACAAATTCTACTGATGAAGTTGTTACGTCCTCAAAAATCTCAATGAATTGATAGCACTTAGTTGGACGATGCGGGTTCGAAAATCTTGGGGAGAATAGTTTCTTCAAGATTACAGTTACGTTAACAAGTGCCAGCTAGCACGAAACCTAGGTTCGTGATTTCCTAGTGACTACATTCAACCACTAAATAAATACTTATATCTTACTTAAGACCAGGCACTATCAATAACTCGATTGTGCCATTTAAAGCACTAATAATTTGAAATAAAATATATTCATTTAATAACTCAGTTGTTTGAAAATGCTTAGAGATGGAAACTCTGATTCCAAGTCACGTTCTTATTAGTTTGCAGAGTATAAAGAAAAATCTAATGTCACCTTTTAGAAAGCTGATGAAATATCAAACAATGTCGTAGTCTCGTTTCCACAGATATGATTTGTGTTTGTATGAAGCAGGTGTCTATGTTCTCTCTTTCTTTTTTTGTACATTTTAACTGTGATTGTTAGAGCTTTGAGATAGAGTTTCACTCGTTTGTTCAAGAAAAAGGACATTTCGGGCAGGTATTTTGATGATTGGTATGGGTGAGATAATCAAGACAATCTGTTTTCAGATGGATGATATAATAGCGCTCTCCTCTTCCTGTTTATATCAAAACTTCCGTGACAAAACACCATCTTCTATAAAATTAGATAATGTATACATCGAAATTGTTTGTATTATAAAATTTAATTCAACATGTTTGATATCTTTCATTTATCAGGCTTATCAGGTTACCCACTTTTTAAAATATATTCCTCAATATTTTTATATTTAATGCACCTATCGAGACATAAAAACAAGAAAGATTTATTTACTCAATGAAATATCTTTTCAGCGAATTCGTTCTCAGTGATGTACAACTAAATATATGTTTTATAATTACAACGATAATCAATAAATTCACTTTTATATTGATAGTTTGGATCTTCTTATTGGTGTTTAGGTGTGAACATTAACTATGGGATGCAAGCGCATCCAGCTGACGAGCCCCAAAATAGGACGAAACGTACAGCTTGGATTCCAGTGCTAGCCACATCATCTCCGCTTTTATTCAACAAATGTTTGTTAATAACAATGATTTATTGAAAATAGTGACATTGTCATAGTAATCTGAAGAAGATGAAAGTGTCCTGTCTTTTGCAAGTTTCTATTCACCTCATCTCAAGATTGCTTTGTTAATAAATGTTCATTAATCAACAACAATCATCACAAATACGTTTACACTATATTGTCCATCAACATTAGCAAATCGTAAAGCATCAATGAAACAAATATACCTCATCTTAAACAGTAAGCTCAAAACTTGCAATTCTTATTGACTAATGATTCATAACTATCACAAGAAGCTTACCCCTAATAAAGGATGAGATAGTGATAAGTACTTAACCGTTAAAACTGAAAAAAGCTGATATTGAGAAAATGAAAAGAAGTAAAAGAAGAATGCGAATGAAAATCTAATATACTCGAAAAATCAATCAAAATTGTACTGAATACACTCATTGTTGTGCTTAGTTTACACTGATTAATAACCAAATTTGAATAAATTAAACTGATTACTAATTAACACTAATGCATGAGCATATTTTACAAGATTAAACCGTTATAATCGGTGAGTATCACTAATAACCTTAGTTTTATAACTACTGTGGTGTGGGTTACTGATATCCACATAGGTAGTATATGGTGGTGGTCGGGCATTGAATGTATTTTAGTAGAAGCTCGATAAGGAAAGAACGGGAACGGCACGTAATTGGTACGAAAATGCATGAAAAATTATAATCGGAGACTATGGACGGATATTTGCAGAAGAAACAGTCGAATTGAGACAATTGATTGTTATTTTGCAAATTAACTGGTCACTATATGGTTCTCATATTTTAATGAGATATTCTGTAATGTTGTGCTGAAATACATCCGATTGTCTCCACTCGTGTTCTTGTTCACTACACTATTCCTTTTTACCACTACTTTCCCATTTTTAGTCGAAGTATCTAAATGAGACTTCTTTAAAGAATCAACCTGAAGAATAATTGCCCTTCTTCTAAACACAACCTATGAGATAAGCTATTTTAAAAACTGAAATATTGTGTTTTACTTTCCATCATCAAATAACTATTTACAAGTTCGTTTTATGATAAATTATCTTATTAACAAAAAGTTTTGAAAAAATGTTATTCAGATTTAGGAAGCATTAAGTGAAATCGTCGGCAATTCATAATGTTACGGTTTATGACAAATGATCATCATAATAGGATTATTTTTATCCAGCTTTGATCTAGCCCTAGAATACATCAAATGCGTACAGTACATTACATCCTTAATAGAAAGGATTTGAATTATCCTGTCATTAATGTTCCTGACTGAATTTTGACCAATCCTTGTTGGCGTATGTGCATCTTGTATGAATCACCACAATATAGTCACTTTTCACAAGCCTTTATACAATAGATGCATTCAAAGTACGACTGTTAGCCACAAATTCATCCGTTCTATAAAAGTGAAATACATTTGTTTAATTTTCACAGCAGTAAGAGAACATCAGTTCACTGAGAACTGTCCTTTTGTATACTTAATTCATAGCAGTTATTTGTTTATCAATCGAAGCAGAGAACATTAAACTCATTTGATTGATTTATTTCATACAGTAATGAGCAAACAACTTGATATTATTAAAGGAAACAGAAAGTGTGAGTAGTAAATAATAAATAATTACTTCAGTTGTATTTTCCATTATCGAACGACAGGATATAAATATTAGCCTGTTCTTTCCGTCCTTATTTTTTCCTAATATATACCAGATAATACCTGTAACAACATACTGTTAAATAGGCTTTTAGATAGTAATATTGATGATGTGTCATGTTCAACTCACCAAAATTGTAAACAAATTATGCAGGGATGCGTAAATATATATTATCATCAATATGCAATTATTATTATTAAATTCACGGTTACTTAACGTCAATTTAAACAAAGAATTAACATGGTGAGTCAAAGGAAACTCAAAATATTTTGGAATAAGTTATCCCCAGTCAATATATATATATATATATATATATATATATATATATATTAATACCTTTATGCAATGTTTGTTGAATATGAAGAAGCTTCTGTTTAAAAGACTTTTTTAGTAAATTATTTCCTTGTAAGATCATGGATGATCATCTGCAACATAATGTTCCGTATGTGAAATAATGCAGAGAAAATTCATAATCCATAAAGTAAGAATCCATTAATAAGATTATACTGACGAAAATAAACTACCTAACTACTATCACCATCCGTGTTCATAGTTACCCCTTATAAGTTTAATGTATTCTTGGTCGTAAAAAAAAAAAACAGTTGAAAGAACCAATCATTCTTAAAAGTATAGTTATCTAGTACAATGTAGAATATCATTCTTGACCCCATACAATATACAAAGCCTAGAGCGAAAAATTATTAATTAGCCATTTCAATTCTATCAATAACCAATGTTAGAGTTTAAAATGGCGTATTTTCTGACTAGTAGATCTGTATTAAATTTTGTTGAGTGTTTTTGCTTTCTGGTCATGAACCAAAGTTGAAACAATATCCTAAAATGTTCTCTATGGGAAGAATGATAAGATACAAAGTATTTCCGGCAAATAATTGTATTTCAATAGATTGAAGCTTCTGTAAAAAAATAAAAGGTATAAAAATAATAGTTAGGATAACAGACTTGATGAAGGTGGTCTAAGTGTTTCTCGGACATAAAAGGAGTTTTCACACTGCTAGTGAAAGCACTCTGACTATATATTCAGATAGCCACACATTGGCTACATTCATAAATATTGACTAATGAATTACTACTCACTAGTGTCAATCCTATCTGCTGCCATGAATGTAAATTATTGAGCAGTTTCGAAAGAAGGACGAAAGTGCTACCTAGCGCGTTCTGATTTTCAATGATCTTTCAGTTGATATTATTCTATGATGAAAGCATAGAGATGTGTTGAACTGAGATCAAAATTTACTTAGACTAAAAGTTCATATATATATTCAATACAATAAATAACAATTGTAACTTATCGAAAAAAAATAAATTTCTTTATTGATATTTTCATATTTGATTTCGTGGACATTCAGTTTATAATCAGAAGCTTTTTCCACACAACATCTTTCTACAACATTCACCTTAACACAAATTTATTTAAACGTAGTTTCATCCAGATACTTACCGCAGAAAATTGACTGGAGTGTCATTTTGAGGTCAATAGCTACAAACATTTGCAACCTTACTCTCCAATTAACATTTTAATTTATACTCTATTCATCCTTACTATATCCTGATTAATAACCAAATTTGTATTTTGAGAAATACGTTTTTTGTAGAAAGTTAAGAGAATAATTCTGTGCCATCAGTTCTTTCCAAGGAAATGGCTTTACATTTGATAATTATTAACAACAGAGAAAAAAAGTGATCTGGTAATTATGTGGTGAGAACTTTTTGACCTTAATCAAGCCTGTCACTCTGTTTTTTTAAATTTAAGTTTAATTTGCACCAAAAACAGTATAAAATGTGATCGTTTGAATAAATAATTCAAATTCGATGAATAGTTTGGCCTTCCTTTCTATTGAACACAATATGGTTTAGCAATATATAAAAGTCTACAGCTACCCGGCCTCTTTTAATGTTGCAAGAACGTTTATGAGTTATACTGATATTTTTTAATATCGATTTGATGGTTATTACAAACGGCATATAATCCTATTACTGGCTTAATTTGGAGGTTCTTGAGTTCTACAGGATAATTATGAAGTTTTAGTTTAGCTTAAATATTACTTGGTAAGAGTTAAGATTTCATTAGACGACTTTATAATATCATTTATATCACGATGAATACATCCTAATCTATTGATACATTTATGTGTTGAAGGGAAAGGAATTTTCAAATTAGGTCGACAATAGCAGTACAAACCATTTTCAAAAACCATCAAATCTATATTAAAAATATCAAAATAATGATTAAAAAAGGTCAAATAGCTGGAGTCTCATATATTGCTAAACTATACTGTGTCCAACATAAAGAAAGACCTTATTCCTATGTACTGTCTAAACTTGAGTTAGCTTAATTTTGTTATTTTCTCATTCTCTAAAGAATTTTATACTCTGTGGTATATTACATATATGCGTTTATTACTATGAGGCATATTAATTATTATGAACTAACTGATTCATAACATTATCAATAAAGTAACTCTTTGAGCAACTTTATATTTGCTGGCAATTTCGTTTAGCTCTCTTACTTACTTTCTCTAAAATAACTTGTGCTCTTATCATTTATATTTGTCTCCAATTACTACTGTAGTGTGGTCTACTTATATCCATATAAGTAGTATATGGTGATGGTCAGACATAGAATGTATTTTGGCAGAAGATCGATAAGGAAAGCACTGAAATGAATTCGCAATTGGTAGGAAAATGCATGAACAATGAAATTAGAGAAGATGAACTGATATTTACAGTAGGAACAGTGAAGATTGAGACAATTGGTTGTTATTTTGCAAATTAACTGTTCATTGTATGATTATCAGAATTTAGCGAGATAGTCTGTAATTTGTGCCTAAATACATTCGATTGTTCCCAACTAGTGTTCTGTTCATTAAACTACTAACATGAGTATTCTAATTATTATATCATTCATATTTACAGTTTCATACAAACTATTATTATTCCGTTCAAAATAATTTATAAAGAGAAAGAAAAATCGAAAAGCATTTGTTTAAATTAATTTGAATAAAATTAACCTTTTCTTTTACTTATTTTAATAAAATTCATACATTAGTTGATCCATGAAAAAGTTTTTACTGATGGATATATTGAACTAATAATAATTGTTATCATGGTAATAGAATAGACACAAAAGAGAATATTTCTGAATGTAAACTATAATGTGTAAGAATATAAGATAATTTATTTAACCTTATTTTAAAAATTATCCCCTGAAGGGATGCTAACAATAATAGTTCATTTTGGGTGTATACTTAATAAACCGTATTGTGATATAAAGTGTCATCTCGAATGGTACTGATTTAAGGTGTGGTTTTTAGTTTTATTTCCATAATAGAAATCCAGTAATTTATTGAGTATTATTTTTGGAGGAAAATTAAACTAATTTCGCCTTAAATCATTATATGTGAAAAATTATATTGAAAAAAAATACTCTTCAGCCTTTGAAAATTTAAATAATTTCCAACGTTTTCGTCCCATCTAAACTTGTTTTGGACTTCTTTCAGGGAAATAATCAAAATCAACAAAGAAATATATATTATTTTTTTTAACAATCATATCAAATTTTTCAACCTTTAATTTGCACTTTTATTCTTTTTTTTACTTCACATACAATCATTTCAACACCGATTATTATTCCCCTCTCTCTCATCTTACACATTCATACACACACAATTCATCTAGTCACCTTCTGTTTCACATCGTTCAACTTTTCACTTGATTCTCATTCAACTGACTCATATTATCCTGTTTGCATAAATTCAACATCCAAATATGATTGGTCTAACGCAGTGTAGATTTTGATATGATTGTTAAAAAACACTATATATTTCTTTGATGATTTTGATTATTTCCCTGAAGAGGTCCAAACAAGTTAGATAGACGAAACGTTGGAATTATTTAAATTTCAATCGCTGAGACTATTTCAAACAAAATTTTTCACATATAATGACTTCTTTATACTCGGCACCCAATTTTTGTCAAGCTATTAGTTCTAACCTTGACGAATATTCGAATAATTTCTCCTTAAACTTGTTGTTTTTAGGTTTATATTTTGTTTCGTTATGATAAAAATGCTTGATACACTTTGGTACGGAAAATCTAACTGTATGAACAACGGAATATTATTGCGGAATAATTAAATAGAAAAGATTAAATAGAAAATCACGCCTAAAGAAGAACAAAAATCAGATGTAATTCCAGAGTGAATATAATCAAGATGAAATTTCATCTTGTAAAGAGGTGTTTTATACTACTTATGCGAGGTATAATACATAAATGCAGTAACCTTGATCACTTGTTTCTATCATGAATCATAACTAATTATATCTCAAGCTAGTGAGTTGTAATATCTATTAGATCCACTTACAGAGCCGTGGTAACCAGCGGAAGTTACTCTCTAGGCAATAACTGCCCGTCACACCACCTCTTTTCTATCTTCAGCAGTAACCACTATTGAAAAAAATAATGCTACTTGCAAAAATTTGGTTATTTTTTGTGTTCATGGTTGGTTGTTTCGAGACTTAATCTATTTAGAATTTTACACAATATGTTTATTACAAGACATAATTACTCTCTTTGACAGTATTATGTTTGCTTGAGTAGTGTAGTTTATTTTTTATATAGTTTATTGAAAAGTCTTTGAATGATTATTACCATTATTATTATTTACAGCCGAATTATATTGATATTGATATCTTCAAATAAATGTGTCAGAATTCGATAATCTAAATAACGTCCATCTTATATTACTTAACTTTTGATAAAAAATAATCAAGAGGAACAGATTTATTTAAATTCCATGTTGTTTAAACAAACGAACGGAACGGAAGATACATTGTACTTTGATTTAGAACTCCCTCAAAACTACCCTTCAATGATATTTTGGTGAATATTCAGAAAACTATGCTTAAAACTATTAAAATATTAAGTGAATACTTTTCTTACAGCTCAACTCATAATAAGACATAAAGCATAAATTAAGAATCACATTTCAACATTATTATTTAGCATAATGCTAACAGACATTTTAGCTTGCTACATTTAGAATGTTTAGTCACTGCTGTTCTATCAACCATTTGGCACATCAATTATTTTGAACTTCATAAACTATTCCATTTTGGAAAAAACAGTTTGTTCTATTCACGAAAATTGTCAGTGCTCGTTTTCATTTTACTTATTTCAATCATACCATCGATCACATATATAAATCCAATTTCAAATTTTCACAAACAAATATTTAGATGCTTTACAAAATTATTATAATAAAACTTACTAGTATTTGAAACAAGGAAATATTGTGATTTTCACGAGACAAGCAAAGAGACAAAACCGATTGCAGATGAAGATTTTATTCACCCTCCACAAAAATAATATCTGTCAACAAACATAAACACTTTTATTTCTATTTTACGAATCTTTCTCACTAAAACAATGGCAATTGAAAAAAACCCAAACTGGACTTATGTGTTCTGAAAAAGACAGTTATCAATCCATGATTGTCCTGGTATATTCACATTTTTCAGTAGAATCTGTTATTTATATTCTTATTGTGAATATTAGTTTGTTTTGCAATCTTTGCTAAGCTAATTGTTGTTTTATCTACACTAAAATTACCTTACCATACATTTGTCTTTTGAATTTGCTCGGATTCTCAAAGCTTATGTATGCTCCTAAAATATTCCATAAATATTACGTAAACTATCTAACCAATTTCGGATATATACAGTTATTACTAATGACGGTCTGTAACTTTATACTATGTTATACCTCAATGCCACATTTTAATAAAAATACAGTTGTAAGTATCTGGAGAGAAATTGCAAAATAAAATGAATTCGTGTTAATCCTCTTCAATTGTTATTTCGGCTTTATTCAAACACAAAATCATTCAGCTCATCTAAGTATAATATCCCTTCAGAGTTAGTTGGTTGCATAAAATTTTTGTTATTTTACTGAAGATTGATTCGTATGATGAGCACTAATTGTCTTAAAATATGCATCATTTGCATCGAAACTTAAAATACACAATTTCATTTTAACGAACAATTTGTTCAGACAGTTCGTTCCTCTATTCTATATATTGTGAGCGAATAGTACACATATAATTCTCTATTACATCTAATATCTTTATACAATTCCATGTTTCCCTTTATATTTCTAGGTATAAATGAACAGAAAGCATAAAGCAGCCTCAAAAAACATTCAATAGTTATCAACAGTGAGAACGTGCTTAAAACAAACTTGTAAAATGAAGAGCAATAGCAGTAGAATTAATAATTGCATAGCATTTACAGTTCAAATGACAGGGCTAATATGAATGGTGTTCATTTTAAAAAAGTGATATTTCCAGGATTTATATGTGAATAAAGCCAATATGAGTGGTATTATCGATTATACGTTTTCTATTTAGTAAATCAATATTACACATTTAAATTTAGGTTAGAAGGTTCAATTAGCTGAGACGCTTATTAGAGAAGCAATTTTTTCAACGATTTAACATAAACCGTAACAGTATTAGAAATCATGAAACATTGTATAGCTGTTGAGCTCTAATTTGAAAATACTTTGTAATATACATCAGAAACTCCATATACAAAATAATTTTGATTTTTACAACTTTTAAATAGACAAATCAGGGTCCAGTTACAAATTCAATATCCAAACCATAACATTTTCAAATTCAATCCGCTTACAGAATCTTTTTACAAGTTTTCCATGTAACGTTTTTTGGTTTAAACTTCCAGTGATTAAACGCCAGTGGAAACTTACTTAAAATTGAAAATTTCTGGTGTTTTATTTTCTATTATAAATGCTTACATATTTACATGAACCATTTATCTGAATTATTTTAACTCAAAGTGACTATTTGTTTTCATACAGTAATGAAGTTAGACATTCTCTTCAACGCTTATGAAGGCAATCAATAGGACAATGTTCTTTAACAAAACCATAAATCGACAGCAAACTTAAAATTTTCCTGAGTGTTATTAAAAGTAACATGGGTAGGATAAACTTTTCTCAGGAATTCTCGTAATATAATTGATATTTTGACAATGTATTTGCTAGGATAATTGTCTAAAATTAGTTAGTCATGATACCAAGTACAATCCGTAACAATGGACGCTAAAGGTGAACTTGGCACTTGCTCAAAGCCATTGCCACCCACTCTGAGAAAACCTTTATTTATTATAACAGATGAAAGATTTCACTATTATTTGGCTCACTAAAGTGGTTATTGGGTAACAAAATTCAGGTGATAAAAAATAAGTATCTACATTGAAAAGACACTAAATATTTAATTGTTTCTTGTAAACAAATGAGAATTTTGGTGTTCAGAGCGAATTCTAGTAATAACACAATTCAAAATGTTGTAGCGATAAAGGAAACCCACTTTAATGAGACAAGATCGTTTAAGATCAGTCATTAGATGAAATACAAACTTACAAAGACAGCAATCATGAAAGCAAGCGGAATATTTCAGTTAAGGAACATAGGTGTAAATTGCCGAAGTTTGTAGTTCTGTACCACGGGCCGATCTTAGATGACCTTTGAAAACCATAAAGCGCTGGACAGCTTTCTTATAGAACTACTGAGCATTGCACATTCACAACCCTCCCGAGGATCATATTCAGAACATTCGGTCACCCACAGAACGCTCAACGTTTAGACCACAGAGCTCACATCGCGCCTAACCTTAGTCGCCAGCTGATTGAAATTATTTATAAATACAGATAACTATGAAGTATATTAGTAGGTTTTATGTATTACTCACGTTTGCTCCTTTTAAGACCTCGTAATTTAAAACACTTGATTTCATATGAATTAGTGTTGTTACTGGGATTCGAACTTATATCCTATTACTCTACACTTATCTAAGAAGCTATGGTATTCATCTGTTGTTTAAGTAGCACGTTTACCCAAAGAATCTTCTGATTACTTGTTATCAACTTTTCCGAATTGAGCGAATCGATTTCTCCCATAATCTAGTTAATTTTTAAAATTGTGATTTACATTAAATTCCATTATAATGAAGCAAAATACATTACTCAATAATTTATTTACACTTTTTCAGTCAAATCAATAAATTTATCAATTCCGTTATTTATATACACATCAAATTATTGATTATTCATCTTCGACTACCGCCTAGTTCAGTATTTTCAAATTTGACTACTACCCAATCAATTAAACGATATATATATATATATACCGTTTTAATCAGTCCTGAACCAAGAGTTGGTGCATGAATAAATCTTCTTCTACTGTCCTACGTTCTCATTTGCATTGAACTAATCCATTCTCTCTCCATTGAACAAGTAGTGAATAAGAGTTCGATTTCACGGTCATAATAAAAAACCATACCAGTTGTTAGTTTTTTTTAGCAAGGTTATGTTGTACAGGATGGGGTTGCTAACCTCAAGCCCAACGATACCCACTTTATCTGAGCTTTGTAGCTTGAATAACACTAGAAGGTCTACTGTCGTATAGTCCAGGACAGAGTCGGTTGAGGAATCCTGGTCCACGCCCTGTGTATCACTAGGGATAACAGACGTAAACAAGTATACAAGTAGTAGTATCACTTTTTTTTCAAGTTCTTGTAAATTCCTATGTTAAGTTTTACATTATTCAATGTTATCTGTGACTGATATTAAAGTAATCAACAGTGAATTGCAATATTTCATTTCTTGATAAGCATGGATTACAGTTAGCTTATCTAAATGAACTTTAAGGGAAATAACTCAGTCAACTATAAATAACAATAAATCTTGCTTCGAATTATATGATCAATTAGGGTGGAGTTTCGTTTTCTGTGTTGGATAGCTTGATCATGATGCTTTCATTGTTCCTCTAACAGTTTAATCCAACTTCAGACATTGTTTTGTAATAATTCTAATTGCATAAATGGTTGTTATAATATTTGAAAATGGAAGTTAACAAAAGAATACTAAGAATGAAAAAAATATTATTTTGATTAGATTGGCTTAATAAATTGTCACTTAAATAAAATACAGTCAGATTAATGATAATCAATTTTCAACTAGAATCTTTTCTTTAAAATGAATAATCTTCATTATGATTAAAAGAAATTTATACGATGATCTTAATTTATAAGATATCATCGCTTGTAAACAGAATTTTATCAAAATATAGATAAAATCTATACACCATTCAGACTGTAAGGATGGCTCGTTGGCAAACTCAAGGAAGCCTCAAGAAACCCGGAAAAGAGCCGAAGACATTCCATCCAATTACCGCTAGAGGAACATTCTAAAATGTCGACATGTAGCTCCCCTATCGGATGAATAACAAGGCTCCCCTATGTGCCTACTGGCTGTCCGAAATGATGACTTACCTTCAGTCAAAAACTATAAATACATGAGATTTTTGTACTATATTTGACACTGTTTGGAATAACATTCCTGCTTACTAGTCTTCTGATTTTGAGACTTGGGAGGGTTCTAGCGTTCGAGTGTTCACGTATCACGCGACATACTAAGAATCTAAGTTCGAGATATAACACAGACATATACACTATTTATAAAAACTAGTAAAGTGTAAACCAATTTGTCAAAATTACATTTTCGATGTATTTGATTTCCTTTAAAACATATAAATAACTTTAATTAATTAGAAGGGGTTTTGTGAAGATTTCAGTATTTTCATAGTTGAAATCATGAGTCATTTGAAGCTATATCACCATGGAAAACTTGGAAGCACTGAACGGCCGTTTCGTCCTATTGTGGGACTCCTCAGCAGTGCGCATTCACGACCCCGCCTCGCGAGATTCGAATACAGGACCTACTTTAATTGAACTTATTCTTAACTTGATAACTACAAAACTATTTTAGAAATCTCTTAACGATGCAAATTTAAATTTTAAGAAAAAGACTTTATCCATATTTTCTTTTATTGTTAACTGATAAAATTATTAGTTGGATAGATAAAAAAGTTTTCTATAATCTTTCGGTTCTATAAGTAATATATGTAACAATAAAAAATAATAAGAAAACTTGTCAGTATTTCTTTTAGAAAAACACTTCTATCATTATATTTAATGCTGATAATTTTACATCTAGTAAATATAATGACAGCGATAAGAAGTAATCAAGAATGAGATTATGAATTAATTCATTAAAATAATTATTAAAATAAGCATTTGATTGTATTCTGACCATTTTTGTTATCTATTCATTCAGTATAAAGTCTGTACAAGTTATATTGATTCAGTTTTAAATAATGATGATTGCAAAGGAAATGTCAACATAAAAAAACCCAGTAAATGACATTCCTTCCTGCAATTATAATCCAGTCTTTGTCTTTTGATGTTCCGTAAGTCAATTAGATATAAAGTTACAAAGGATGAGATGGAAGGTTGTAGTCATATATCGATTGGCGAATTGTGAATTATCAATTTGAATTTGTTTGATAATCTTAAGATTTTTACTCGGTCATATCTAATATATTAACGTTATTTTAAGTGTTATGTTAAAATAATTGAATATTTTGTTTTTTCTATTTTCTAAGAAATATGGTACCATATTTTACCATCATTTTTTTAATTGAAAAGCATTTACCATTTCAATAGATCATATATTAGAATTACCAACTGATTAATCGATTTTATAAAAGACTAGGGCTATCCTTTCAATGTATGAAAAAAATGTTGGGAAGAATAGCATATCTATCTAAGGTACAAGCATTCATTAATTTGTCTTTTTTTTTCCAACAGTTCCTATGTTAAACTCTATTAATGACAAAGTTTACCACAAATGAATAGTATTAACTATATGAAGACATTCCTACATGTATATACACATAAGGACGAAATAAACTATATTAAATCACTAAATGTTCAGTTTATATTTCAATACCAAATCTGTTTTTTACCACTAGAGAATACTATATATTTGAACAGTAATGTACAAGTCAATGTAAAAACTAAATTTTAAACAAGTCAATCATTTCATTTCATAACAGTACCATCATAATCATAAAGGACAAGGCTTAAATAAATGAAATCATAGAATTTATGATGATACACAAAATAACCATTATCGTTACTTATGTCAAATAACATTTTCATAGAAAAATACATTTCAAATAGACATAATATGTTTTTTTATCCCATAAATTTTACTCAGTGAACAGTTGCTATATTGATATCATGCATAGAAACTATACTGGTATGAGGATATTTTTATATAATGCACTTTGAATGAAGAAAAGTCAATAACGATATACATTTATCTATTTATTGATTTGTCTTTTCAAAAATATCAAATAATCAGTAGGTTAAATAATTTAAATCAATACGTAAGAGACAACTAATACAATAATGTTACCTTAATTGTTTTCTTTTAATTGACTATTAAAGTTTTATTCACATTACACGTAGTTGTAATATTTACCAACAATGAATGTGTCAGCTAGTATTATGGTGTATGCTACTTATATCTTTCTACTAAAGTAGTATGTAACACTAATCAGTAGTAAAATGCTTGTCAACAGAAGACTAAAAAGATTGAATTCAAGGAAACAGAAGTGAAAGTGAAAAACAATTGTGAATTGAAAAAAAATTATACAGAATGTCATGGACAATTGAAAAAAGATTTACAAATGAAATTATTTAATGTATGGTTCTTATATTTTACGAGAGATATTTTGTAACTATGGAAATAAACAATACATTGTTTCCCTCCTCCATATTCTTGTCCATTACAATATGAATCATAGAGAACAAATTTAAATCAATTTTGAAGTGTAAAACATTTATTATAACAATTTATTAATTGTTTTAATTTTAAACGAAATTTTAAATTAAAAAAAAAATAAATTAAAGGATTTACAGAAGAATTAATAAAATATAAAAAATGAAAAAATCTTCTTAAATGATATTTAATATTAATTTTTGTTATTTCATTTGGTTTATATATAGATAAATTATTATTATGAAAATTATTATTATTACCACTACTTAAATTCATTTCAGTAGTAATTGAATGATTTAATAAATTTTTGTTGATTATATTTAAATTTGTTTCATTTATTATACTACCATTATATGAAAAATGAAATTCATTTTTAGTTTCCATTAATAATTCCCAATTAATAGGCCATATAAATCTATTAGCAATTAATAAACTTGGTAAATATGATATAATAAATGTAATTGTAATTAAAATAAATGTAATTACACTTTTTATATGACGATTATTGGATAATTTAAAAGAATTAAATTTTTTATTTAAATTCCTTTTTTTAAAAAATTTACATTTAAAACAATGAGTTTTTTTAATTGAGTTAGTTTGTTTATATTGATGTTGAGTTTCATTTTGATTTTGTATAAGTTTTAAATGATCCAAATTGATAGATTGTGAATCTATTTGTATTATTGAATCACTATAACTAAGACTGAATTTCTTTTGATTTTGTTTATTGTTTAAATTAGTTTGATTAATTGGTACACTTAAAAATCTTGGTCTATTATAATGATGAAAACAATTAAAACAAGATTGTTTGATTGGTTTATTTATGACAACATTATGTTTTGGGGCAGTTAAAGGAGTATTGATTGGCCGAACTACTTTTATTTTAGGTCCAAATTTAGTTCTCCATCGATATTGATGTATTATGATGAATGAAAATAAGTAACCGTAAAAAATGCAAATGCAGGTGAATATAAGACTAAATAAAATGAATATAGACAGCTGGTAAATTTCATAATCACTTTGTGATATGAAACGTTCATCAGATTTACAATAACCATAATTTGTAAATGATGTTATTAAATCGATAAATTGTGATGTAAAATAAGTCAATGATGATTTTGTTGACGGTATTAATGAGCTGTCAGAAACACTACCATTCAATTGTGATTGGTTAGTTTTAGGTGAACTGTTTAATTCATGAAACATGATAATAGCTTCTGAATCACTAGATACAAGTTTATCAACTGTACTAATTTTAAAATAAGTGTGTACACCTTGATGTAATCCCATTGGTATTGCCCATAATAATCCTAAGATATATGTTCCAATGATTAGTCTCTTCATACATTTTTTTGTCATTATAACACATGGTATAAAACAAACTAGCAACCAACGGTCCAAAGCAATTATAACCAAAAACAATGCAGATACAGTTAAAGTGAATGATTTTAAAATAACATGCAGTCTACAAATAAAATCATATGTTCTAGTTTCCCATACAATCAGAAAGATTGTTGTCGGTATATCAATAACACAGATAATCAAATCATTTATTGCAAGAAGAACAATGAGAAGATCAGAGTTGAGATCTGTGTGCATGACATTACGTTTTGTAAAAGTAAATGTTTTCGTAGTTTCCCTGTTTTTAGTACAATCATTTCCTAATTCTGGCGATTGATGAATATTTAATGCTGAAGCATTGTTGACACTTGTTAAACTACCGCCTTGATTTCTTAGTTCATTATTACTGACAGAATTAGAAGATTGGCTGATTGGCACAAGACTAGAAGCTCTTGACAAACATATATCAAGATGATGATTCGATCGTTGTTGACAACTTTCCTGTCGGCACTGGGAAGGCTTTTGGTTTTGTATATGGTTTTCTTTTTCGCTTTTACATCTTGAACAGCTGCCAAGAATACGTAGACAGCTTTCCAATAATTCGAAGAATTTTCTAAATATATGACGACCAATTGTATGCACTACTAACCAATTACCAATTAATCCAAAAATACTTATGCATACAAGAAAACAACTGATAATGATTAATGTCGGAATGTAGTTTTTTAAAACAAGTTTTTGGACATTTTCTTCTTCTTCAGCAATGAGACTATTTAAATTTGATGATCTCATCATAATAATTCGAAAGAAAATCTTTTTTTCTACGTTATCATCTATGAGAAAAAGTTGGGCTTGTTTCATAAAATTCAGTAAATTAAATGATAATGTATAATATATTAGGAATGTAAGGGGAAATTTCAACCAATTAAAAATATTTGAAATTTGATTCGCCAAATAAAAGTCATAATTTTACTATTAGCAGTAATCTTATTTAAAATATTATGATATTTCATAAAATTAACTATTAAACTGTCATTCATTTAATATTTCGCAAACTATTATCAATGTCAGAAGGCGTTTTGTGGACATTTTAGTAATTTTATAGATGAATTCATGAGTTGATTGAAGCTAGACCATCACAGGAAACCTAGAAGCACTGGACGGCCGTTTCGTCCTGGCACGGGACTATTCAGGAGTGCGAACCTAAGATTCCGTCTCGTGAGATTTGAACGCATGACCTACCAGTCTCGCACCAGAGCACTTAACCGATAGACCAGTGAGCCGGCATCCAACAGTGTTAATGTCTAACTTCAACCGATCCACGAGGTTGAGCAACCGTTCACTAATTTTCTTCAGTGAGTTGATATCTCACAACAGACGTGATTTGAACTACACTAGTCACTGCTTCTCACTGGAACTCCAGGAATTATCTCTTGAAACCAGTCACTATTGAGCATATGTTCAATGTTCCAAAAAAACTTAAAAATAAAGCTACGTAATTTATTAATATCAGTAGTAATTTATTAATATTGAAGTTACAAATCGTTCACAATATCTAATCAATGCAGATTTGAGGAAATGATTCATTTTTGTGAAGGATATGATGTATGCTGATGAATTCTCCGTTAACCAAAAGAATCAATCCATTTTTCTAACAAGTTATTTTGTATCCCAATACTATCAATAACACGAACATGATTTCATTTCGTATTGTTTGTTTGAACCTTCCCATTCTTGTAAAACACTGCATTCGATCAGTCTGTAATTAACATAGGTGCATCCTATCCAGATTGCCTCAATATTATCTTAGGTCACAAACATTATCGACAAAGATGGATGTTGGCTATCAGTGGAATACAGGATGCGCGTTTCATTCTCTATGTAGTTGAGTGGATAACGTTATGGCGTTTGAAGTGACAGTACTGTGTTAGAATCGTGGAGTGAATATCAACTCCGGGATGTAGACCACTTTTTCAGAGTAAATAAATAACGGAAATTAAATTAACACATGTTTAAATAGCAGAAAGGAAACAATGCAAAGTATTTTTTGCATAGTCGAAATCATAATAGGCCTGAATATGTCAATACCAAGTAATTTTTGGTCAAGGTGAATTTGTATGGTTTGTCATTGTAATAATTTGTGTGTCAGAATGTGGGTATGAAAAATGTACACCTTTGTAATATGAAGAAGGGGGTTGAGATTATGTGTCCGTGTGTGTGTGTAACCATAATAAATAAGGTTAAATGTGGTACTCTAGAAATCACCCTAATTCTAAAACCCGTACTCGAAATTTAAGATAAACTTAAGCATTTAGAAGAAGAATATTTTTGTCAAAATCAAATTATATTTGTGTATTACTTACTTACTTACTCCTGTTGCCCCTCGTGGAGGAGCATAGGCCGCTCACCAGTACTCTCCATCCAACCCTGTCCTTGGCAATCCTTTCCCATTCTTTCCAGTTAACATTCATCCTTTTCATATCTGCTTCTATTTTGCAGCGTAATGTGTTCTTTTGCCTTACTGTTTTACGCTTCCCTTCCGGATTCCAAGTTAGGAATTGCCTCGTGATGCAGTTTGGTGGTTTTCGCAATGTACATCCTATCCACTTCCAACATCTTTTCCTAATTTCCTCTTCAGCTGGAAGCTGGTTTGTCCTCTCCCACAGAAGGCTGTTGCTGATGGTATCCGGCTAGTGAATGTTAAATATTTTGCGAAGATAGTTATTTATAAATATTTGTGCCTTCTTGACGATGGTTTTAGTAGTTCTTTACGTTTCAGCTACGTACAGCAGGACTGTCTTTTACATAACGGTTGATAAACTAGTACACAATCCAGAATTATTAAAAATATATAATAAATAATTTACATGTGTTTACTAATAGGATGAAATAAAACCTTGGTTTTACCATTTAAATCCTGAAATAGTTTTTATTGATATTTTTTTAAGAATAAGTTCTAATCTTCACTTTTAATCAATAATTGAATAGTAACCTTTCAGGAGTTCTTTCATGAGCAATCCACCTTCAATGATTTTATTTTCTTTCTAATATGATCAATATTTTTGATGTACTGAAACTGTATGACACATTGATAAATATAAAATTATTTTTATTATTTGTTTATTCGCAATTTATTCAAATTAGATTGATGAACATGTTATTTGGGAATAACACTGCTTGATGGACATCATTTGTCAACAGATGTTTCGCAATATTCGTCTATTGACGTTTAGAATATATGGTTGAGTAATGTTATGGTTAAATGTAAACCATGCTTTAAAGAAATTAAACGAGCTATGGTAATCCCAGGTAATTATTTAAAATATGAAGATTATTGTATGATTACGAAGATGAAAGATATGAAATTAATTGGACAACAATAACTTTAATTAAACGGTAACGATCTATTTTAACATATTTCATAGTTATTATTATGGAATAATCTTAGTTAAGCAACCACTGAAAACCAAGAAACACTAGACACCTATTTTGTTCTAGTTTGGGATTCCTCAACATTGTGCATCTACGATCCTTCGAGTAGAGATCAAACCCGGGGTCTTCGGTCTCACTGGCAATGGCTTCTAGACTTCTGAGCTAGTATCTAAATGTGTACATATTTAGCTCCAATCATTTTGCTTGTGGTGTATAATATTTACACTTTCGACTTGGTTGAGCTCAACAGGTCACAGCTTCTCACTGGAACTTCTAGAGTTGCATCTCAAAGTTAGTTACTATTAGGCACATGAAAAATTGCTATTTGAGGATTGCGGAAATTTTTTAAATTGTATATCCAGACCTTGGATAAACAGCAACTGAATAAAGAAGAATTACATCCTAGTATACTTTTCGAAGGGATAATTCGATTTTTATCGTTGTTAACAATTAGTTAAAAATGATAAAAATATAAACAATAATTTTTATTATAATTAAAGATGTATGGTGGCCAACAGTGGGATACAGGATGCGCGTTTCTTCTTATTTGGAACCCGTCAGCTCGGTGAAATTGCATCCTAAAGTTGATATTCACTCCAAGATTCGAACCCAGTACT
>NC_031498.1:6508864-6565054 GCF_000237925.1 Schistosoma mansoni
AATTCAATTTCAAACTTCTAACGATGGCTAAATTTCATTTTTCTGAATAAACAATCTAATATATTCACGTTGAATTTTAGTGGTTTAAAGTCTTTCCCATCATTTTTATCTCGGAAACTGAATTTATTAATGGTATTTTTTTTAAAAATAATTATATTTGTTTCCAAAGGTAAATTTTCCGAAGTATAGGGTTTTGGATGAACTCAAATTGTATGAGGATTATGATAATTTTTACAAATTCCAAACATTTTTTGGGAGAAATGGAAACGCGTTTAAGGCAGAACGTTTTTAATCAACTAGAATAAGATTTGTATTGGTTCAAAATAGTAAATATAACTGATATTTACATTCATATTTAGTGAAGAGAAAGAAGGCAGAGACTATTACATGGAATATTCATTTGGCTTGCTTAAGGGGTCAATTTTAAACATAAACGTGGCACATATAATTAACAACTCTAAATTTGTGTGTATTTGATGCGAATAATTTGTGATTAAATATAGCTCACAATGTTGAGGTTACTTGTTGTAAAGTCAATATAAAATATGATTCGTCAGGGTCTATTACCAACTTTGTGAAGTTTTATTAGATGAATTCGATAATTCAGCTTATGAATGAAATAAAAAGATTGAATAACCACAAGATACATTTGTTTTTGAAGCTAAATTATGGATTAAACTAAGTAGTTTAAGCATTACACTTGGTGTGGAAGTGAGTTGAAAGAGAATAAGTCTCATCAAAAGGTATGAACCATTCTCTTCACCGTTTATAATGTAGGACTTGAAAGTTAAGACAGCATAGGCATGTCTTTTACGTGTAAACTTATAGCGGTAACTGTTACTGTTAAGTTCGTCTTATCAGGTTTAGCGTTCATCAATCTTTTTTACTATCATCCATCATAATTGGCATAAATATTATTAAATGTTCTCCTGTTGCATACTTAATTGATAAGTTATCTATGACACATCACATAGTTTCTTACATGACTGACATAAACATTTACTACACTCATGAGAAGTAGTTAAGATTCATTTTATCAAATAACTGTTAGTAATCAGAAATCGTTAACAAATAAAACCCTAATATTGTCATGTTCAGTTATCACATATGATCTTAGAGACTGTAGTTTACAAAATAAAATATTATTTACAAATCTCAATGATACCTGTTTATTTAATAATATGATATCTCTTTTGAGTACCTCATTGTGGTGTTTGTATGAACTAATGATTCTTTTGTAATTGATGACTATCTGATTTCGAATTCCCAATACAATACATTCATTCGTGTCTTCTTACTGATATACGATCACAACTCCTCGTTATAAATACCATACTCACTGAACACTGAATAAGATTCCAATGGTCGACACTCATTGTCTTCATTTTATTTATAATCTATTACGAAAATCATGTTATATCATCAACGAATTACTATTCTACACCTTACATGATTAACTCAATAGATCAGAGTTTCCTAGTGGAATCTCTCAAAACCAACGTTGAACCTTGTCACTTATAAGGGATTCAGCATGATAAGGTCAATGGTTTGAGGCAATAAGTTCAGTCTTAATAAGCTACTCAATACTCTGTTATTTTTAACAGGTTTACTAGTGATATCATTTGGTGAGGAAAACTTATTTTATATATAAATCTAAGGGAATAATCTGATATTGAAATACCTTCTTATGGATTACTTTCCTAAGCTATTTGAAATTTACATGTTTGTTGTATATATATATATATATATATATATATATATTATTAGCCTACTCTCAGTAGATTGATATTTTAATTTAATTCACACAAATCATGGTATGTATGTCATGATATGATAGGGCTCTTATTGAAAACAATAAACTATGTTTAATTACAGTTGATCCAAATGGTTTTTTCTAGCTAATAATTTTATTTGGATCCCTACGCATTTTTCGAAGTGACACTTTAAAGTAACAATCAGAAAACTGTTCCATCTTTAAGTGCTGTTGAAGAACAATAATTCCTTTTTCTCAGCCTCTCTTGTTTTTCAACAATACATTGAATGTATTCTGACAACTGAGTCGTTCATTTGATTTCTCACCTTGTGATCAATTGAATTTTATCTTTCTGAGCTGATCGGTTGAATCTAGATTAAAGTCGCCATGGTAACCAGATAGTGTCAAATAACCTTCATTAGCTGTAATTTAATAATTTGTATGACATGATGTCTAACTTAATCTTCACTTATTAAATGTTAATGTACTTAAGTGAATATACGAATATATACTAGCTACTGTTTCTAAAGGAATTGGCGTTTGCCTGCAAAAACTGCAACTTTTGGTATTAACATTAATAGAATACCTGAAAGTTTAGTATTACAAAAATCTACTATGAGTTATGATACGTCAATTTCCTAAGATAACTCAAATCTTACTGATTAAGCAATGTGCATCAATTCCACTACTATAAAATTGTCCAACAATATGTTTTTTTAATTGTTCTATTATACTTAACATATTTTATAAAAAAAGGGATATAATCTAATTGATTTAACCTTCCTTTAAATAAATCCCTATTATTTTTGATAATTCATCCATTCATAAAAATTACAAATGTTCAAATCGCATTATAAATGAATGTAAAATAGAAAACTAATTTATTTATTTATTTATTTAAACACATAAATATTGATACAACGGGGGAACCAGATATATATGCGCCACACAAAAAAACGTCATTTCGTTGTAATTGGGTGAGGGCTATGATAGTGCTCGGATGCCCAGACCGAAACAGGTGGTTTTCTTAGGGGTCCACACCCCGAGACTTTGACCCACAAGGCGGTGGAGCATCGTGAGGAGATGCAGTCCCATGATAGCCGGTGACCAACGATTGATTTATACGCCATTTGTCCCCTCAGGATACTGGAGCCCATGTTCACCATTGGTTTGGAGTCAGGGTTTTCTAACTCCCCTAGATGGACTTTCCGTGTCCACCGACCATATTAAAGCGCCGGACATTCGCTTTCGTCCTCTCAATTTCGTACACAAGAGTAATGCAGCGAGAAGGCAGCCAGTAGGTCTTACCTGAAAGAGGCTATATACGCGTGGCCATGTGAGAGCATTTCGAGAGGGAGAGCCGACTTTTCTCACTCTCGACCGTACCAGGGCATTTGGGGGTAATAATCAGTGAAAGAGAAAATAATGTTTTTTTCTTTTCTTGCTGTAAAGTGTATAATTTCCTCTGGTCATAAGTAATTATTCATCTATTCGATGAAAGAATTAAAATAAAAACATTTGTCATTGAGATGTGCGCTTGTATGTGTATACCTGTATATTCTTGTTGACATAATAAACTATTGAATATATATATCTTGACATAATAGTTTAACAATTAAAATGTCATTTTATTACCTTAAATTATAGGTATTTTCCTAAGAAAATGGAAAAGTCATTTAATTTATAATATTATTCTTTACAATATCAATATATGTGTTTATTTGTCAGAGTGACCTAGAAAAATATTTTAGATGATTAGTTAATTTAAAGAAAACAAAAAAAATTTTTCGGCTATTTACTAACAAATTAGTTTAGTCCGAGTATATATTTTATTTAAAAACAAAAGGAAGAATTCTAATATATACTTGAAATCATGGGTCAATTGAAGCTAGACCACCAAAGAAAACCTGGAAGCAAAGGACAACCGTTTCGTCCTACCGTGGGACTCCTCAACAGTGCGCATCCACGATACTGTCTCGCGAGATTCGAACCCAGAACCTACCATTCTCGCGCCAGAGCATTTAACCGAGTCCCATAATAGGACGAAACGGCCGTGTAGTGCTTCCAGGTTTTCCATGGTGGTCTAGCTTCAACTGACTCATGATCTCAACTATGAAAGTTCAATTATAATATCTTAACTACAAGGAAATATCCATGGTTAAAGATGGGTGACAGGATATGCACTATTGAAAAGGAAAACATTTACAAAATATCATTTTTTTGTATTTTTACAATTTCAATACATGTCAAAGAAAAATTTCTTACAATATTTCACAATTGGTGCTCAAAATTTGTTTCTGTTACAAAATTCATGATCATAAATAAGGCTACTATTATCACTATTGATTTATTTTTTGCTTGAAATATTTCGATCTTTTTTTGTTTTAAGTCTTAATATTTAAACTAAAGAGGGTTAAATCTAACTCGATATACTTGAATTCAGTCATAATCATAACATAATACTGCATTATCATTTATTTAAATTTTAATAACTCATTTGAAGTTATGATAAGATAGACTTTTTTAATTTCAAAATACGATATAGTTAGCTTGATATTCTTATGTTTTTCACTTACTTATAAACTTACTTCCGCCTGTCACCCTTCATGGAGGATTCGGGAACTTGTCGAGTGGTAGCTGGCTCGTAATCAGAGAAATTATGACAATAACCTATAAGTTTTGTAAGCAAAGATGGATAGTGGTTAGCAGTGGAATCCAATCTGCGTCCTATTTGGGACTCATCAGCTGAATGTACCTGCATCTCAGAGTTGATGTTCATTTTGGGACTCGAACCCAGTACCTTTCGCTTCAAACGCCATCGCGTTATCCACTCAGCTACTGAGTCCTGATAGCCACTTGCTTGTGAGAGACTGACTAGTTGCAGTCCTAAGCATCAATGGAAAGATTCAAACAAACAATACTAAGTGAATTTAAACTTCACCCCATCGCACAAGCAAGTGGCTATCAGGACTCAGTAGCTGAATGGATAACGCGATGACGTTTAAAGCGAAAGATACTGATTTCGAGTCCTAGAGTGAACATCAACCCTGAAATGCAGGTACATTCATCTGACGAGTCCCAAATAGGACGAAGCGCGCATCAAACTGGATTCCACTGCTAGCCACTATCCATCTTCGCTTATAATGCTTGTGAATTAAGGTTATATCGAGGCAATACGCACATTATGCACACATGACAATTAGAGACTGACCAGTTGCAGTCTTAGTTCATTTATTCGACCCGTTTCATATTATTACTGAAGTAATCCATAGCTATTGGGAATATCACTTCTAATATAATTCCATAATTAGTGATGAGCCAGTGATAAGTCTCTATGGAAATGTTGAAAGTTTTTCTAATAGACGAAAATATTGTGGAACATAGTTATGGCAATGTAAAAGTATATGAATGATTAATGCCTATAACGAATATAATTGAAAACAATAATACTGATGTAAGTAAAAACAACTTAAAATTCCCATTATTTTCCAATAGTTATTGATCAGAGAATACAGGGAAATAGAAAAATGAAGCTGAAAATAGAAAATAAAAAGACAGATGTATGATTAGATAAGGAGGATCAAACCATATCGATAAACGAAAATAATAGAATAGTCAAATGAATTATTCTTCAGTTTAATATTTTAAATCAGGCTTACCTCCAATTAAAATTATTGATGTTAATTATGATGAAATTATGAGATGATCAATTGTTTTAGACATTTACTTATCTATCATCAAGAGGCTTTTCAAACCAATCCTTTGACTACCAACATTGTGATATCTATTGTATGGTAATTATAAGAACTTAATCTTTCTTTAAAAAGTGAATTATGTAAATGAATGCTTGGAAATTTCATTGACGTGAAAAAATATTTTTCCACTTCATGTTATTTCTAAACAAGTGGATGCGTAACTGAAATGTTGTCAAAGCAAAAAAAAAGAGATTTCTGGATGTAAATAGCTAGCGAATACACTTGTTATACATTTTGCAAGATTAAGATGTAGATTTTCACAGGAAAAACAAAACTATCAAAATGGTTTGATAAATAATGACCAACACTATTTAGTTGGTTTGGCAAGAACAAATGTGAAATGTTGTGCATACATTTTATTACATCTAGTATCCATCTTGCTCATTAGTTAAATTAATGATAATTTCTTGATTTAGCAGTACTTACATTATAACAGTAAGAGATATTAAATTTCGATTATGCAATATTTGCACAGATTTCTGTTTAATATACATCCAAGTGGTAATTATTGTCCTGCTTTTTACAAATCTCAACATCAAGTATACGCTGAATAATACTATGTATCAGTTCTTGTGTAGCAATCCTTTATTTTTTCAAAGCCATGTACTGAATATATATATATATATATATATATATATATATTAACGCTACTAAACGTGAGAAAAGCTGACTTATTTACTCCTGTCACCCCTGATGGAGGAGCAAAAGCCACCCACCACCGTTCTCCATCCAACCACTTTTATATGAATTATTTACAGCTATATTGATAGTCGAGTTTGCATAAAATAAACTGAGTCGTATTTAGCAATAATAATTCAATAACTTACTGTGTAAACAGATATTTACAATATTATTTAATGAAGCATCTATAATCCTTCTTAATATGAGAATACGTGTCAAACACGACTGGCAAAAATCAACTTCATATGTCAACAACACTCGAAACGAATAAGCTACTTCTCATAATACCAGACATATACTTCAGCTTTCATTTTATTATCCTCCTAACATTTGATGTTACTCTCCTTTAAATCTAGGATTTAGGCTTTAATAAAAGGTTTACCTTATTGGGCTGTATTGAATATATAATATATAAGAAAATGATTATTCTTATCATATCTAGTTTTCAACTAATACATCGAATAAACATGTAACTTGAATTTTACGTCTATTACTTGTACTAAGGACTGAAAGTTTTCATTTCTATTCAGGTTTCATGTATTTGATTATTTTCATAGAATAGAATCGATTCATTTTATAATGTACTTTTTTACAGCTACATGCAAGCTAAATAAGTATAATTTAACCTAATATCAATTGACTGATGCTTTCAACTATGCAAATACTAAATCTCCACAAAAACCCCTTCTGATTATAATCATATGCTCACTAGTGACTGACTTCAAGAGATAATTCCTAGAGTTCTAGTGAGAAGCAGAGACCAGTAGGGTTCAAACCACGTCTGTTGTGAGATGGGGACTCACTGATGACAATTGGTGAACGGTTGCTCAACTTCGTGGACTGGTTGAAGTTAGACATTAACACTGTTGGATGCCGGCTTACTAGTCTATCGGTTAAGTGCTCTGGTGCGAGACTGGTAGGTCCTATGTTCAAATCTCGCGAGTGCGGGATCGTGGATGCGCACTGATGAAAAGTCCCATAGTAGGACGAAACGGCCGTCCAGTGCTTCCAAGTTTTCCACGGTGGTCTAGCTTCAAATGACTCATGCTTCCAACTATGCAAATACTAAATCTCCACAAAAACCCCTTCTGATTAATATCAATCAACAATAGAAATAACACAAAAGTTAATTAACTCGAATCATTTTTTTTCATGTTGGTATTTTCTTAATCATAATATTGTACTAATAGGTTAGAGAAAGACAGAATTGAGTGGATTATCAAAATCACTATTCACATCCATAGTAAACTGATAATCTATAAAGAAAATAATTAAAGAATCGATATTCAGGTCATATCTCCTTTGAAATGAATTTTAAATATCAAAAGCAAAAGAAATTTTAGGGCGTCATTTCTGTAATCATATATATATAACTATAAATACGTGCTTAATTATAATTTAGTAATACATATTTTCTTTTTTTTCCGGTGACTCAATTCTACAAAAGAAAAATTATCCGATTTTCTACTTCAATTAGTTTTCTAATTTGAATCTGTTACATCAAATTAACATTGATCTTCATATAAAATCAACTACTAAATCATAATTATACATGTATGTATAAACTAATTAAATATGAATTGAAACACTCGAAATCTAATGATATTCATCTTTTGTAAGATAATGAATGAACATGAACTCAGTTGGAGACGATCAATTTATTCTTTAACACAAAATTACGGAGTTCTTTAGTAAATTGTGAAAACCATACATTAAATACTTGGTTTGTAAATCCTCTATCAATTGTCTCAAATTTTATCGTTCATTTATTTTTCTGTTCCCATTCTCTTTGATTCGATCTTCTCAGCCTTCTGCTGTCAGGTATTAAACTTCTGATTGGTGTTACAAACTACTTAGACCTGTCAACATAGGTAGCATACACCACAATCATCAATTTAGTGACATGTCATCATAATACAAATCATTCACCAAATACCTGATTATGTTTTGAAATTTGAGTTTAAGATTGGTAAGATAATTATTCAAACTTATATTCCTTGAGTGAGTTTTTGATCTGAAACGCGATGATTAAAATGTCTATCTTTCAGTTACAAAGCCATTTGTTCATATATATTTGAAACATTTCAAAATGAGATATTAATGAGGTAAAATTATATAATGATTGATTTCATACACAGTTTATATTTCAACAATTTTTATTTTTAATATTTAGACAATAAACAATCAACCATCTTAAATAATGTACTTTATCAAAATTAAATTTCAGCCTATTTCACTAATTTCATCAGAAAATAGTGTTTTTAAAATAAATATAACACTTTTTCTATCTTTTTTCCATCTTTGCTTATAATGCTTGTGAATTAAGACAATATCGAGGCAATACGCACAGTATGCACATATGCCAATTAGAGACTGACCAGTTGCAGTCCTAAGCATCAATGGAAAGATTCAAACAAACAATACTAAGTGAATTTCAACTTCACCCCATCGCACAAGCAAGTGGCTATCAGGACGCAGTGGCCGAGTGGATTACGCAATGGCCTTTGAAGTGAAAATTACTGGGGTTGAGTCCCAGAGTGAACATCAACTCTGAGATGCAGGTACATTCAGCTGACGAGTCCCAAACAGGACGAAACGTGCCTCCTGGATTCCATTGCTAGACACTATCCATCTTTGCTTACAATGCTTGTAAATTAAGGCAATATCGAGGCAATACGCACAGTATACATATATGCCAATAAGAGACTGACCAGTTGAAGTCCTAAACATCAGTAGGAAGATTCAAAAAAATAATACTAAGTGAATTTAATTTTTTTTCTAAGTTTAATGTGCGATGTACATATTGATAACGATTGCATGTTTGCTAGTTTTAATGTACTTTCGTCATGAAATCTTGTCAGTGTTTATTTTTTGAAATCATGATAGATGTTTACTTATATCAAGTAGTCTTTTATTTATTAAACCGTTCCTGTCACTTGTTTTAACATCTGTCCTAAAAACAGTAACTAGTCATGTTTAATTTTGTACAAAAATTATAATAAATATGATGGATAGTGTAGTGGTCATTGATATTGTACTTAACAAACTGTAAAAATACTTATTAAACGATATGTCACAATACTGCATAGCTCAAATCATATAATTTTTATATGAACGAACCAATTACACTTTAAATATCTAATGCAAACAATTAATACAAACCTTATAGTGTAGATATGGTTACTTATTAACTGAAGAGTAAATTATGTCAGTCAATTACTAATCATTATTGTAGTTTTTATAGCGTTGAGATCATGAGTCAATTGAAGCTAGACCACCAAAGAAAACCTGGAAGTACTGGACTGACGTTTCGTCCTATTGTGGGACTTCTCAGCAGTGCGCATCCACGATACTGTCTCTCGAGATTCGAACCCAGGACCTACCAGTCTCGCGGCAGAGCACTTAACCGAGTCCCATAATAGGACGAAACGGCCGTGTAGTGCTTCCAGGTTTTCCATGGTGGTCTAGCTTCAATTCACTCATGATCTCAACTCTATAAAGTGACTAAAATCTCCACAAAACCGCTTCTGATTGTTGTATTTACTTTACCTATTGAATTTTAGTAAACATAGATATTTGAGAATCTCTTCTAGAACATAGTAGAAGATAATATTTACTGCTCACAAAGCCTAATTGAAACATCCAACAATTTGAAATTATGAAGTGATAATCATTAAAATATTCTCAATTTAAACAAATTTATCAGGTTCTTTTCATAAACAAAACAGATCAAATGGTTTGATATTTATCTAATAAATGCATCATTTTACAGTTGTGTTCAACTAGGACTTCAATACAAGTTGTAATATAAGATAGCATCTTTTTGTTTGTATAGTTGTTTATATCATTTATTGATTTAGAAGGGGTTTTTTGGAGATTTCAGTATTTTCATAGTTCAGATCATGAGTCAATCGAAGCTAGACCACCATGGAAAACCTAGAAGTACTAGACAGCCGTTTCGTCCTGGGTCCGAATTTCGCGAGGCGAGATCGTGGATGCTCACTCCTGAAGAGCTCCACAATAGGACGAAACGGCTTTCCAGTGCTTCCAGGTTTTCCATGGTGGTCCAGCTTCAATTGACTCATGATTTCAACTATGAAAATTAATTTATTTACTTTTTCAACAAAAAAAGGAAAAATTGCCTTTCATGTCATTTCCTGACATTTTATATTATAATATTTCTTTTCACTCAAAATATCTGTCACTAAATAATACAAAGTTGAATAGATGTGTGAATGTAAAATGTATTTTTTCTGTTTACCGGTAAATAATTCTAACCACTATAAAATATGAGTGAGTGTCTCTGAGATGCTACAAAAGATTTGTAGCTCAGGGGGATGATTTGGGTGAAGTTTTGTTCTTTGAGCTGAATGGTTTGATTGTGAAGCATACATCGTTGTTCTGAAAGACATTATCAGCACAAACTTCAAGTAGTGTTCGAATTTCCTCACATATGACTCAGAGTTTGTCCTGTACAATTATATTAAGCTTTATATTTTCCTATTAGTAAATATTATGGTAAAATTGTTTATACTGATACTTCAACGTTTATTGTCGATAAAACAATTGAAATTCAACAGTCCGTAGAGTAATCCTAACTAATATCATGTTACCTGATTACTCAATGTTCCCATCAAGTTGGATAAACAGACACTGTAGTGGGCTTTTTTGATGTCACATAGTTAGAAACGACTGATACCAACCCTTGTAACTAGATCTAGGTTGACACTAATCAGCAAAATCTTTCTTCAGTCTTGAAGGAGCTGCTATTCCCTATTAGTTGCAATTTAGCAACTTAATCAGAAACCTAACCATTAGACTAACTGTACTGCAACTTACCATCTATATTACTGATATATTTACACTATTAATTCATTAACTAGTTACTAGTGTCATGTTAATTTAATTCTAAATACTGACCAAATCCTATCGGTTCATTTTAATCTAATGGATGTAAGCCACAATTTACAATATAGATATAATATAATTGGCATGACAGATAATTCACATATCAAGAATTATATGTTTGAGCATGGTTTTCCATACTGAAGTTAACTAAAATAAAATGTATTCTATTGGATTTATTCAACCTTAATGAAGAATGAAACTGAAAATCTTTTCTTTATTAAATTTATTCATAAAAATCGCTAGAGAATGCAAATTACTGAAAGCAGTAAATATGGATATAAAATTTTATTTATCGGCATACAATTAATTTCTTTTTTGGATATTCCTTTACCTTTCCATCATATATAAGTTTAAAGCGAACCTTTAATCGTACGAAACCAAGCCATATCTCTAAAAGAATTAAACAATTTATTCTTTCACTCTCCCTTTTCGTCCGTATTTGTTCATAATAGAAGCAAACATAAACACAGTAAACAGTAATGTTCCTTTTTTTGTTGGTCTTTTTGCATTTCTCTTTTATCATACACTCTTGTTATCTCATCAATTTTATAGGTAGGTAATTCAATCATATTTATTATTTGTAACTATAAACAGTGACAGAAAATATTTATGGTAGAAGATAAAAACAAAAGAGAATGT
This sequence comes from Schistosoma mansoni, assembly GCF_000237925.1. NCBI lineage: Eukaryota > Metazoa > Platyhelminthes > Trematoda > Strigeidida > Schistosomatidae > Schistosoma > Schistosoma mansoni. The sequence continues at coordinate 6,520,601 of NC_031498.1, forward strand.
AATGAGTAAAATTGGGTTAAAATCAGTTGGTACATATAAATATAGTTATAATTGACAAGCTAAGAAAATGAATCAAAATGTGTTGTATAGATCGTGTGTTGTGTAATATCACTATTACTTGGATAGGAAGTGTACTTAGATTAAAACATCTTTTAGCTTTTGATCTTAAGATGAATTTATGCCATTCTAGTATAGTCAACCTGTTTTATATATTGGGAATTACGAATGATCATTATACTATATTGTGAATTGGCTAAGATAACAAAGTATTTGTATTTTATCTTAATCAAGTGTTCGCTGCATAATCTAAGGAGTAAGATTTATAGAGGATCATAGATCTTCACTGATGACATATATCAAAGCCTTAGCTACGATTCAGTCTGTATACGTTTTTATGAAGCCCTTCAGTTAACTTATTTAACAGTGTCATCTAAACAGTACACATTTGTATATTTTGTTTTATTAATATATCTGTATGAACGTGTATGCTTGATCACGTGTTACGACCTACACATATATCCTTCTCACTAGCTTAACTGTTAGTTGATTTATTCGCTCGATGGATCATTCTTTTACCTTTATTATATCTATGTTTCATAAATCTTATCAGTTCATTCGTCTCTTAATTAACTCGCTCGTATTCACCTGCGTTCGCGTTCCTACTTGTATTCGCTTTAAGTCCTTGTGATCTATGCTGTACAACAGTAAAATGAAGACAACTCTTCGTGTTTCCTTCTGAAATTTGTGTATGTTGGGATTTATCTAATAAGGGTTAACACGACGCGTGATATACAAATGGTTCGTAAAACACTCGAAGATATTCCAGTATAACAGAAAGCAACTACGTCCTAGTTTTCTGTTTTTATCTAGCTGAAGTCAATATGCAATGAAATACCTCATCCTCAAATCGCAGGGAACATACATTAAAGTTATCAATAAGACGTACAAGTTCAGAAAAACCACATATCATAATAAAAACAAATTTTAAATTTAAAAAAATGAAAGCTTCAGCAAACAACCAAACTATTCATCTAGTCAAACTCACTGCCCACATATCTTTTTTCGGATTGCTCTAATATAATGTATATATATATACATTTTATTAGAGAACAATTAGAAGGCTTTTGTATTCTTCCTAGAGTTCGCTATAAATCTTCATGTATATCAAACTATTACCAGTTAAAACATATTTTTAAACCAATCACACGCGTATTCACTCTATACATATGATTTTTCTGATAAAATGTCAATAAAGTAAGAACCCTGTTTTTATTTCTACTTCAGTCTAACTAGGGTACTATTTCTTTTCAGGTCTCGTGAATTGTCAAAGGAACTCAATCGTAAATAAATTTAAGCCTTGATAATGATTAAAATAAGTACAAATAAACTTAATTCATTTGATGGTAAGCAAAGATGTTTAGTGGCTAGCAGTGGAATCGAGGACGCATGTTTCGTCCTGTTTGGGACTCGTCAGCTGGATGTACCTGCATCTCAGAGTTGATGTTCACTCTGGGACTCAACCCCAGTAACTTTCGCTTCAAAGGCCACTGCGTAATCCACTCGGCCACTGCGTCCTGATAGCCACTTGCTTGTGCAATGGGGTGAAGTTGAAATTCACTTAGTATTGTTTGTTTGGATCTTCCCATTGATGTTTAGGACTGCAACTGGTCAGTCTCTAATTGGCATATGTGTATACTGTGCGTATTGCCTCGATATTGCCTTAATTCACAAGCATGGTAAGCAAAGATGGATAATGGCTAGTAGTGGAATCCAGGATTCGCGTTTCTTCCTATCAATGGGAAAATCCAAACAAACAATACTAAGTGAATTTCAACTTCACCCCATTGCACAAGCAAGTGGCTATCAGGACGCAGTGGCCGAGTGGATTACGCAGTGGCCTTTGAAGCGAAAGTTACTGGGGTTGAGTCCCAGAGTGAACATCAACTCTGAGATGCAGGTACACTCAGCTGACGAGTCCCAAACAGGACGAAACGTGCTTCCTGGATTCCATTGCTAGACACTATCCATCTTTGCTTACAATGCTTGTAAATTAAGGCAATATCGAGGCAATACGCACAGTATACATATATGCCAATAAGAGACTGACCAGTTGCAGTCCTAAAAACATCAAAAGGAATATCCAAACAAACAATACTAAGTAAATTTTAATTCATTTTAGATTTACAGGATCATTTCTCAGTCCAGTGCGTGACAATAAACAAGTAAAACGAAGCATTAGTTCTGAACAAATATCTCCCTTTGAAGACTTGTATTACCATAAGAGTCACCTGGATTATCAAGTTAATTTAATTTCCACCATGTCAAACAATCCCTCTTTCTATAATGAGAGTTAATTTTGACCAAAAAAATTTTATTAGTTCTTATTTGAATCTTCCAAATGAATTAAAATGAATTTTTTCCTCATGGCTGCTTTTTATTTCTTTTTCCTATTTAGTTTCGATTGTTTACTGCTTACATTCGTGATTTCAGTAATTATGCTTCTTATCAAAACATAGTTTTTATAAATTAGAATGACCTAAAATCTAAGTATCCTGTCGAATATTGTAATTTGCAATTTTATAATCAGGAAGTTCTGAAGAACTCTCAGGAAGAAAAGCATGTAGTAATATTAGCAATAATTGAAACAAGGCTAGTAGAAAATTCATTACTTTTTAAATGTTGCCGTGATAAGGAGATATATTTAAAATTTTTAAATGGAGTTCATGATACGACTAAAATTAATAAGACAATCAAACCCACAGACTCATGCATATTACAAACTATGTAGGATACCGTACCCAGTTGAACAAAATAATATATTCTGTCGAATATCATCGAAAGTTATGAGTAAGCAAACAAGTCAAAGTATTCAGTCGAATGTAGTCAAAACCCCAGGGTACACATACTTCAGTTAGATATTAGATCTTATTAGAAGGAATGTTGAGTTATTGACAAATCATTTACTAGAATGAGTGTCAGTCATAAAAATGTGTAAAAACTGTTGGTAAAGTATTTAACTGGAAAGTATTGCACAGGATATAGTTGGATGGAGAATGGTAGTGGTCAGCCTATGCTCCTCCACTAGGGGTAACAGGAGTAAGTACTACGTGAATGAAATACATAGCTAAACAGTGAGTTAGCTTTTGTCACGTCCTATAGCTCGTTGAAACACCATGTGACTAAATCGAAAATCAGAACACCGACCTATATGACCGTGTCCATGTGCTAAACCAATGATATGTCAACCATTATGAGCAGCCTTAAGTCAATTCTGTGCCCTTATTGATCACCTGCATATTAACGTCTCGCCCACTCAGTTCACAACAAAAATACCGGTCTCCTCTGTGTGAATCGTATATTTCTGACATGTTTAGTTTATATACAAGCAGATCAGACCGCATCACACCATAATATGAAAAATAATGATTACCCAGGATCGAGTCAAAAGTGACTGAGTGTTCTCCGTTCGGATATAATAATATGACTAATCTTCAACTGGTGAAATTAATGTGTCATTAACTACACTATTAATTCTTGATGGTCTAGTTTGTTTTTATGTTTCAGTTTGTACATTATTCCATGTATAATAATAAGAAAGTCATCAATCACCAAAGTGTATTTTAACCGAACATCTACCATGAACTGAATATATTTTGTCTTCGATTGCATGTTATTGTTCAGATATTGTTTTCAATGACATTAATTTAAGTGATATTAAAATATAACATTAAGGTTTGATATTCATTGACTAGAGTAGTTAATGATATATTTGGAAGCGATGGCTTTTATTCATAACTCATTTCTAAAACAAACGATGAAGATAGAAGCGGTATGCATTTTTAATTGATTATAACCAACCAGCCAATCATAAATCTTTTATTAAAATTTAGAATAAATGCCTCAAGCATACAGTTGTTGAGATTCTCGAAATTGTAGCATATCATCGTCTTCTATAATACGTCAGTAATCACATGGGTTATAAGTCTAACTTATAAACATTTTCTGTTATCACTCTACTACCTGATGTTTTGATTTGCAGCTCTATGTATGGTAACGAAATGGATAAGTGAACGTTATGTTAGTGGCGTAAGAAATAGGATGATTATTATACATTCAGTTGACAAACGAACATAAAACATAGATTCTATGAAATCCTATACAAACCCACATAACCTAACGTTTCCAATATTTTAACAATATAATAACCGAATTTTTTATAACCATCCTATCAACTATATGACACGAAATTAATAAAGTATCTTTACATTGGCTTTTCTTTCATAAGTGATTAGTAATCAGTTTCGTTTATAGGAGTTTATTTAGGGTCATATGAATTATCTATTTTGTTGAGTAATAACGGTAGTTCGCATCCACGATCCCGCCTCGCGAGATTCAAACCCAGGACCTACCAGTCTCGCGCCATAGCGCTTAACCAATAGACCACTGAGCCGGCATCCAACTGTGTTAATGTCTAACTTCAACCAATCCACGAAGTTTGAGCAACCGTTCACCAATTGTCTTCAGTGAGTTGTCATCTCCACAATAACGGTAGTTCTTTATTTGCTGCATCTATCAAATCCATTTGTTATTGAATACCAATAAATTAAAATTCCATTACCCTAATTGATTTAATTTGTGTAACTATTATTCCTTATAAATCATTATAATTTTAAACTGCTTCAAGCCGAAAAAGAAACCATTTATTAAATTAAATTCACTTGGTTTTGTTTGTTTGTATCTTTCCATTGATGCTTAGGACTGCAATTGATCAGTCTCTTATTGGCATATGTGCATCCTGTGAGGATTGCCTCAATATTACCTTAAGTCACAAGCTTTTTAAGCAAAGACGAATAGTAGCTAGCAGTGGAATTCAGGACGCCCGTTTCGTCTTATTTGTGACTCGTCAGCTGAATGTACCTGCACCCCAGAGTTGATGTTCACTGCGGGACTCGAACCTAATACCGTTCGCTTGAAAATTGTTTATCTGTGTGTTTATAGAAAGGTTATTCTTATCTATTTGAATGTTATATCCCTGATATTTCCACGAATAATCAGTATCGTATTATAAAACGTTTGTAAATAAATATCTTAAGTAAATTCAAGTAAAGCCATATTCACATGTTGGATTCCAATGCTTTATCATACCCTTTAAACCAATATCATTAAACAATATGTATTACAAAGTGTTCAAAGACTAAGAGCAAATCTTCAGAAAAAAGCTATCTTCTAAAGATTTGAAAAAGAGTTATTCAGATTTATTCTTTGAGTTGAAAAGATAAACCATCACTTGTCCAAAAATTATTACATAAAGTATTGAGTAAACTCATTCGCTCATGTAATTTATTTAATTATGTAAGCAATTAATGGAAAGAAAGAGGTGAATTATAATTATTTAAAACTTGTAGTTAATGATAAGAATTAAAAAAAACAGATCTGTGTGCTAATTGGATATTTGCTCATAATTTTAACACAGAATTTTTAACTACACACAATCATGATAGTTGAAATATAGTTTTTCCCACAAATCGACATTGGTTGACGAACTATTAAAAATAATAAGATCATTGAACTATTGTTTTGTTCAAGTGATACCACATTCATAATTCTGTACTGGAATGAACTAGGAAATTTCACAATAAACACGTTAAAAGCTAAGATACAATGCAAATGTGGACTTCTAGATCAATGTGTTTCATTCACTGAATTACCAATAAACAACAGATAATAGAAGATAGTGATTGACTAACAACTAGTGAAGTTGTATAAAGTTATGTTATATCCGGGTCTCTTATCACGTATTCGTTGAACAAGGAACCACTACAATTTCTACGACGCGAGGTAAGAACATCAAGACTGGTACAGGTGGAGAATTGTTCACCCGAAAAGCACGGCGACGACTCCGGTAAAAAAAAGTACGCTCATTTTTATATCGATTTGTAGATACATTGGATTATTGATTCGGAAAAAGTCACATACATGAAAAATGCCCAGAATTACAACAAATCACATGCTGTATATAGTGCTGAACATACTTTACATCAATTTAATACAAAAATATCATATCTTGAACAAATATCATACTAAAATAATTCAATGATATGCTGAATAAAGTATTATACAGCAAACAAAACAAATAGTACTCCGAATAATCATCATAATGAGTTAGAAACGGAGGTAATGTTGAACAAAAATTACAATGAGTTAAGAATGTAAATTTCGCCTTTTCATCTCGTCATATCAGATTCGTTCAGCAAGTAATGAGACATTGTGTCAATCTGTCAGTGATTTATTGTATAAATTGTTATGCAACATAAATGTAATAAACATCCTAGTCTATCTCACCATACGACAAACCAAAGCACTGGATTTTACGATACTAGCCGAATAAGTGAATTTCAGTATTTTTTCAATAGTATGTGCAATGTTCTTTTGATAAACCTTTTAATTAAACTATTACAGTCCAATTACTAGTGGCTGACGTCAAGATTTTCCTGGATTTCCAATGAGTGGTTGTGACCGATAGAGTTTAGACATATCATCAATGTCGGTTGATGATCAACGTCTTATGACCCAAATTGGTCGAAGGTAATATTGTGTCATCGAACCCTGACTCAGTGTTCCCAATGTTTAAGTGTTCAGTGTGAGAAATGGAAGTACTGCTTTTGATCCCTGGTGAAGAGGGTATGTAAAGGTGAAGGATTCCATATTCTGACAAAACAGTTATTTAGTGCTTCCTGGTTTCCAACATTATCATAACTGAGATCAATATTTAAGGAATACAACTTAGAAAATCCTAAGATCGTTAATTGACTGAATGATTCTTTTTCTACTGGTATAGATACTCTATTTATTTTATGATTACTTTCACTCTTATAAATTTAAAAGATGATTAAATGTTGTTACATTACAGTGTGAAGATATTTATTCCAGGTAAACTAAGTGTAAAAATTTCAGATTATGGATACGCTTGCAAATGAAGTGTACATATACACATTAAATTTTCGATAATGAGGTTACAAATATATCATAATCAATATCAAACTCAATGTTATTTCAACCCCGAAATTCAGAACCATATTATGCTGACTAAATATAAAAGAAAACCATTCGATTTACATAAACTTTAGTGCAAATTGTACACGGATTATTGTTGTTCTATATTTATTGATTTTTAATGATTGATCCTAATGAAAAAGATATTCAGAGTCAATTTTAAAAGAAGTGCATTCCGATTTTGTACATGTAATAAAATAATTGATGTTGTTGATGATGGTTAAATTCATGATTTATCAAAATTGAATTTACAACAAACAAGCTTTAATCATACAAGGAGAGAAACAGATGTTTTCTCTATATTATTTTCCATCGAATAACACTCTATAAACGGCAACAAAGTGACTGTAACCAGAAAGTATTTTTAATCGAATATGATGTAAATGAGTATCGTTGATTGGTAGTTCTGTAATTTGTAGTTGTCCATCTGAATCAGATAAAGTTTTTTCGAACTTCAATTCAAAATTGTCTGGTTTTGTATGTGAACTAGTTTCAACCTGTTTGACAGGACAAGAGTAAAAATCATACATTAAGTACGGGAAGTGAATTAAAAAGTGGTTACATTACATTGAATATATAGGTGAACGCGACAAATATATTGGATAAATAGGCAGTTATAATAATATCATTAAAAATCCTCAATCCCATCATAATAAATAACATGGGTTAGAAAATAATAACATATTTGACAGAATATTGACTTCTAAAGAAGATTGATTAACAGATAATTAACCATCGATATATGCGAATATTCGTCAATATTAGAACGAGCAGTTTGACAAAAATTGGGTGCTGAATATAGAGAGGTCACTATATGTGAAAATTATATTTGAAATAATCTCAGTGATTGAAATTTAAATGATTCCAACGTTTCGTCCGGTAAACTTGTCTGGACTTCTTCAGAGTAATGGCCTGAAGGCAACGTTGGAATTATTTACATTTCAATCGCTGAGATTATTTTAAATATAATTTTCACATATAACCATTAATATAGATCTAAAAGTACAAAACGGTAGGTGAGAAAAAAGCTAGACAAACTATTTCTTGAATATACTTTGATCCTAATTCTTATGCTTCAAACAGATTTATTTGATGATAATAAATTACCGGGAAAGTTGGGGTATAGTTAGTGTGAGTAATGCACTATTCTACTGGCTGCATCTTACTTATATAATGTCATTGATTGATGATCCAAATCATTTTTAAAGTTAGATAGCTGACGTAATCCCCAAAAAAACAGTTATTGATAAACATAATTGTTTTTGAATAGGATAGAAAAGAGTGGTGGAGAAATACAATGAACAAATAATAAGGGGATTCAGCAAAGGGCAATTTCTTTTCAATAACATTATTTACAAAAGCTTTACGGTCACATTTACTACGATTTAATAAATAAAATAAGTCTATGGAATTGTAAAAAGAAATTATATCAAGAAGCATTTGGAAATTTCAATACTTGAAGTTTCCACGCATTTTATTATATATTCTCGTTTTATGATCCCGTAGACTCAGCTATTTATAAAATCACAATCAATACAATTGTACAAGTTTAGTAAATAATATTATCGAACAGAAATTTTATTTTGCTGAATTTCTTCTATATTCTTCAATGACACATTTGGTTGTCCATGTTACTTGGTAGCTAAAAATGATGCATAAAATGCCTTTTTAGAAACTTTCTAAGGTTTTGTTGAGGGATTAGATACATAAATAATTAACCGTCAATTCGTAACACAAAAAGTTAAGACTTTGAAAAGGTGTAAGATTAATGATTACTTAGATAAATAAATAATATATTTGTAATATCCCAATGAGTAGAAAAATTAGATTTTCTGACGTTTCGTGACCCAGTGTAAGCCACTTCTTCAGAGAATAAATAACCAAATTCACACTAATCCAAGTTTAAATAGTACAACGGAACAATCCCAGAATATTAGGTGATCAATCAAAAACAGGTCTGAATAAATCAATGTCACGTCATTTCATTGCAGTCAATGTAATTCATAAGTGACATGTATGTAATTTTGTTTGTATGTGTCCACTGTAAATGATGAAAAATGTGTGACCTTTGTAATGACAAAGGATAGAGTTAATTTGTAATGTAACGGTTTGAAATTGTAAATAATATTAGACTGGTTGACTAGGATAGATAGTCCAAGTAGGATGTATGGTAAGGCCTTCCTTTCTATTGAGGGCAGTGGGATTAAGCATTATATGGAAAGCTTCAGCTACTCTTCTTTCTTTGTGATTGGAAAAACCTTTCTGTAGTATTTTGATGTTTTTGAAATCAATTTGATGATTATTGAAAATGGCATGAACCGCTAATGCCGATTTAATTTGAAGTCTATCTAGTTCTACAGGATTATTAGGAGGTTTCTTTGTGTACCTAATATGTTCTTTGGCGCGAGTCATGATTTCGCGAGATGACTCTGCAATATAGAAGGCATCAAAGTCGACACAACCTAATTTGTAGACGCAGTTCTGTGTAGACATGAATGGTATCTTTTCTTTTAATCGAACTAAAGTATTTCGAAGAGTGTTCGTTGTTTTGTAATATACTTTAATTCTGTGTTGTTTTAAGATTCTTTGGAGTTCTTCAGTTGTGCCATGACGGTATGGTAAAACTGCAGTACCAATCCATGGCATTTCATTCGAATTATTGTTATTATTACGTGCTGAGTTGTCTTGTTTTAATATACTTCTGATAATCTTCATAGGAAAATTATTAAATTGTAAGATGCTAATTATATTTTTTTGTTTTTTTAGTTTGTTCTCTTCTGAAGTGATGATCTTGTTGGCTCTTCTAAAAAGATTTAAGGCTAACGAGATTTTAGCACTGAAAGGATGTGCTGAATGGAAGTCGATGTAACGATTAGAGTGTGTAGACTTTCGGTAGATGGATACATTTAGAACTCCATTTATATTTCTTTTCACTAAGGAAGCTCACCATGTTCATTTTCATTCGTGAATTTGATATGAGATGAAAGTGTATTTATCCGTTTTGAAAACGATCTTAGATGAGTCTTTTTTATCACTACAAATGTGTCATCTACATATCTAAGCCAAATTCGTGGTTTAATATGGTTGGTGAAAATCTTTGATTCTATGTGTGTCATAAAAAGATTACTTAGATAATTTACTCAAGTGATGAAACATATGAGCTAATTCCAAGTTCATATTTTTTCACGACTCTAAAGGAAAGGCAGAAGGCCAATAAAATTATGAGGTGATTAGCAATGTTATATGAAAGACTTAACACTAAATACCTACATGTAAATCTGCAGATTAAAAGTTTATACAAATAATTTTCAACTGGTCTGTAGAATTTCCAGAACGATTTTTAGCAACTTCGATATGAGAAATTCAACGGCACTTTGATAAGCATTAGAACGAATGAAAATAAGCACTGATGTCATCCATTAAAAGTTTATAGTGCAATAACGATTATCAGGGAAAAATTAATGGGATATACACCTATGTGACAAGGATCCGTAGTGAGCTATCATAATACTGTAGTAGACTGTACACTTATGGACTTGTTGAGTTGGTATTAATTTATTTGCTAACTATGGAAAAAGCCGAACCGAACACCAACAATTATTATCAGAGAGTTGTTTTAAAAAGGTGGTTACCGCATAAATGTAAATTTCAGATTCAGAGATACTGAAAACTTTAATTTCATATTGTTTATCTATATAGTTTACCACGGCTCATTACAAAGCGATTATAGGATGTAATACACTAAGCTTTGTTATAATTTGTTTGTTAAAAAGGTAGGAGATACCATTTTAAGTACAATTCACGTTTCAACACTTGCTGCTCTATATTTTCGATAAACGTTGCCTTACAACCTTTGGTCAAATTATCAAGTGCTAAATAGCTTAGAGCATAAAGATACTAAAAAAGTTCAAGAGAAAGTTTATGTAAATGTTACCAGAAGCAAAGTAAGAACAGTAGAGAACCACCAATATTTTAGTCGAAAAACCCGATCTGCTTAATAGTACTTAATAGTATGAACTTTTTAGACACTAATCCTATCCGACTACTCACTTTGTTCTATGAATTTACTTGCTTTTACGAGAAAGAAATGAGCTTTATGAACATGAAAATCTCCTTAATTAACTTAGTGCAACTTATATGCTTGCTAACGAATATAGTGAATTGTCCTTAATAAATCTTATTCCTTAAAAAAACCCAGATGAATTTACCTTTCAAATACATATTGAGCCCAGATTCTGCAGATCTACTTGCCATCAGGCGACAATATGAAGTAAGATAACAGATCTTATAAGCAAATACCATTCAATCTGATAATTAAAGGTTAATTACCTCTGGTACAAATCAATGTTTTTAAAGTAGGTGCTAAATAGTCAGAAATTAATTGAGTAATACGAGTATATTTAAATATAGAGAAAAGGCAAGAACAATTAAACCACCAAGAAAGTAAAAATCTTAAGCATATGTATGACAATAAGACAGCATGAAAAATTTGATAAAATCTTGAAGCTCGGCACAGAAATTATAAGAAAATATCAAACAACGAAATTCATGTCACTCTCACTCTGTTATAGAAGGAATTCTAAAGTCAAACACAAAATGCTAACTTCATATATATTGGCTGATGGTATCTGTGATATCCGTCGGTTACAGAAGTGGAGTGTACAACAGCATCTTTATTACTTTAATTGGAAAATGAGACATGATTTTGAGCAAACAAGTGCACATTCGTATATAAAGAAGATATATCATAATCACTCAGTCTCAAGAAATAAATCAGCAAGCCATACTTAATGAGAAAAGAGTACATTGATTGACTTAGTTCCCTCAATAATACTTAATATATGGTAATAGATTCTCACATAGACTTTAAATCCTAATTTTGTATTAATTTTGGATCAAGCTTTAAAACAGAGGGGATACATTTTTAGTATTCCAAAAATCGTAATGATAAAACGCAGAGAAGTTCTGTTAGCCCTTCTAAAAAATGTAAGTACCTAATAAGGAAGTGATGTGCCCTTACACGTTTCCTTAGACAAGTTCTATTGCTACAAAACAGCCAAATTTTGTTGATCCGAACTCGACGGACACGTGTATTGAGGTAACTTAATAACCAACTGATTTTTTAATTTTATCCGACTTAAATACCAGGTTATTTTTAAGAAAAAGGTAAAAATTACCTTGCATTAAAGTTTGTCAGTCGTCTTGAGCACATGAGCTTGTTATGGCTTTACTGAGGGTTGAAAATGACACTCTTGCATACATATCTCTACTCTTATCAGTACCACATTACCTACGAGAAAAATTTTTTTTTGAACATTGTTTTTCCTTGGCTAAAAGATAGTTCAGCCTCACGCGATCATTTTAGTTGCGTAAATAATCTTTACTAAAGATGCACTTCCCTAGTCTCAAAGACATAGCTGGTTTTTGAAAGTACTAATTAGTTCAGTGACAATAAACGATAGCCTTGGAGGTTGACATGCACGTGTAGTAAACCCAATCTCCCTATTTTTAAAATTTTCGGGGTTCAACCCAAAGTCCAATGGTCTTCACCAAAGCTTGGAGAGATTTTGGAGTGTTTGTGCCATAACCCAAAATTTTCTATAGTGGTTTCCCGAAATATGGAAATTCGGAAGGTAAAAATATCCGAAATAAACTCCATGTCAAAATTCTTAAGTGCTGGAAGTTCGAACTGACCGTCCAAATAAAAGCTGAAAAACTGAAATAGATATTATTTTGAATACATACGCAAAGAGCTTTGACCTTGCTGGTAACAATTTTGACTTGACTGACTTTCCTTGGTTGGTCTAACGATATAACCATCATCTGTGGAAACAGTCCAGTGGTAATCCAGAATGTACCGTCCCTTTTATCAAGGACATTCTCCGGTGAGTGATTTTTACCCCATGAAGTTGCGAAGCTGATGTAGCAACCACCTGATCCTGAAACGCATTCCATCAAACTTTAAATGTGCGGTGTTTTATCGTCATGTTGATAAGCACAAAAAGATCTCAGTTGAAACGTTCGAATACATGATTACTTTCTTTTATTTAATTCTTACTTATCTTCGGTTTAGTAGGGAAAAACACAGGTTTGCATTTTGAACCAGAGCGCAAGCTGCAAATATATGCGCTACGTATACCTTGGATTGTTAAATTATGCCCAGCATTTCTGATGATTACCAAGTGGGTAACATATTTTGGGCAAAAGTCGGTTCACATCCTTGGTGGCCGTGTATGGTCTATCATTCACCTGATGGAGATTCGTATGTAAAGGAGAAAGGTTGGTTACAGTCTAATGGTTAGTTGAAGTTTCAGGACGGTCATTCATATATCATGTACAATTCCTGGGACCTTTAGTAGAAAGAGCTTGGGTATCCGCTAATAATCTTATTCCGTTTTCTGGCAAAAAGAATTTTGATGAATATGTTCAAGAGAAGCTACGCACATGCAAAGATAAATCTGTAAGTGTGAGTGGCTTTTGCTCATTTTGTGTTAAAGGAAAAGATTAAATTTGAAAGCAAATCTGTTTCAAGTAACAAAAGCATTTGGATCCAGTCGTGGAAGGAAGCTGAAGTGGCGATGAACCTTACAGTAAACGAAAGGATTGAAAGGTTCGGTCGGATTTCTGTCAAACAGAAATCTAGAAGGTTAGACAAAGCTGAAGAAGGTATTTAACGTTCAAAAATTCACATATTTTTAGGGGAGCTCCTAGAATTGATGAGCAATGTTCCTTTGACGATAGAAGAAGAGGCAGAATCGTTGTCCACTTTCTTGAAGGATGAATTGGATATCCGTATGCAGAAAAATCCCGAGCTAGATAGGAAGATGCTTGAGGATGAGCTGAGATCCCAGTGGCCTGCACTTGATATCGCTGAAAAACGCAGGTATCTCCGTGATCAATTGGGCATTTTTGATGATCCCTTGCAGGTTAGTTCAAAATTTCATTTATTATTACATATTCTTTTTAAAAAATTATCATGCCTTGTAGTTCAACCTTCACATAATTTCGTATACTCACGACTCATTGATGCTAGCTCAATTTATCAGTGAGTCCATATATACTCTGACATTTCCCATTCTTCTTCTATGATACCTCTTTATTGACACTTTTTAAAGTTTCATTCGTGTTAAATCCATTAAGTCGAATGTAGTTATCGTATACTAACTGAAAATGAGTATATTTAGCTGTCCGTATACTGATATGTAAGGGTCTATTTGAATTAAACTATCAACTGTTTCATATTTAAATGAAAATACAATTTCAAATATCGGATTCCACTCCTTTTGTGATAATCAGAAAGGAATCAGTTTAACTAATAGTGTTTGAAATATTGGCCTTATTTTTTACTTCAGCATTTAACTGGAGCTTCTGAAGAGTAAACCTCAGATAATATAGTTCCAGTTGATGAAGATACTAACAAACTCCAGTCTCCTAACCAACTTGAGCAATAATGCTAGCATATTTGGGCCTCAGTCCTCTCCATCTAAATGCAACATGTTGCTTCAGGATTGGCTTGCGTCAGCGCCTGAAGTAATGATAGAGAATGATGTAGTTGGGTGCGTCGATCACTACGCTTATCTCAGGAGTCTCATCAGCCTTGGTCAGTGAGTGTCTAATGAGATATTGTCACGGATTCATAAGCTTCAGTTGGCTTTCGCCGACTTACGTCACTTGTGGAGTAGGCGAGATGACCACATGTTAACCAAATGACAATTTTACTGCACAGCAGTCTACCCTCTTTGACTCTATGGATGTGAAGCACGCTCATTAGAAACAGAAGACAATCGTAAGTTACTGGTATTCGACTATAGTTGTCTTCGAACCACTGCTTGCGTCTTTTGAGAACACCGAGTAAGCAATATCTGAGTTGGGGATAAGGTACTAGGTAAGGATGGCATATAGGTTGGTGAGTTTGAAAACCCCTCATGACTTGTTTTTCGTTTTTATCTCACTAGTTTATATTTTCCCGAATCGTGTCTTCAACGCCTATTCTTTTTAATACCACCATTACTGTTACTACCCCTTCTGTTCTTGGGTTCGGTCTAACAATGTGCTAATGGATTATTGCAACTTGAACCGATGTACATACGTACAAGGTTGTATATTGCGACTGACTGACTGACTGTCATAATAGTTTTCAACATCAATACTGTTATATTCAGTTGTATTCAACAAACTAATGTATGACCTTGCACAAAATACATTAGTTTCCTTTTCCATATATAATTTGTCAAGAGAAAGCAAATTTATTAAATTTGGTGTAGTTTGGGTGGGAAAAGTAAGTGAAGGCTAATAAGATTTTCGGAAATCTTATATATATAAACCTGAAGTCTATACGTTTTATATAATAAACGAGCAAAAAATTCCAGTCACATACCAACCATGTGATGTATTTCGATTACCTAGGTATCAAGTCAAACAAGAATAAATCAAAAGAGTCAGTAAGCAATCATAAACGATATCCCGTTGTTCCAAATTCATTTCTTACGTTTACCAACAGATCCAAGTAATTTAATACGCTTGGTCTTCAAATCTAATGTTTAGTTAATATACGCGATTGTTCGCCGTTATTTCTTCCCGTAGGTTCATCATGTAGTAGTTGATAAGAACGACCATCACTTTCATGGTGTAAAAGAACTCCGAATTCCCGGTTTTCCTATTGTTGCCTTGATCAACACCTATCAGTGCAGTTAGACGAATAACAGATCCGAGACACTCACTAAGTCCTAAGGACACATTTGTTTAAAATGCGATTTTGGATCAATGTATGTTATCCAGAAGTATTATCTAGATTCCTAGCCGAATAATATGTGACGTCGGATTTATCCTCTTCCAGTCGACTGCAACATTCTTTTTTTTCGTCGAAAAAACGTCAGTTAAATATTTGTATTTAATATAACGGGAAAAAACCGTATTTTGTTTTTTAACTTCCACTTTTATTACTAATCAACCACTTGCTATCTGGCAAGTTATACCACCTCTATTGGCTATTGTGTACACAGACTAGATTTTCAATTTACTATCGTATATTTAATTAAGTTGTTCTTGGTTCTGCTTCTGAAATCTATTCGGTTTGGATTCGAGGATCAGTTTTTCAAACAACTTGTTATTTTTGACCATCTCAATCATTTGAGCATACAATAAAGTCAGTTTTTCAGTCATGACACTTGCCTATAAGATATACTAAAATCTTCGAACTTTCTTTACAGCGATTAGAAAAAAGTCGTAAGTGCAAAGAAGCTACAGTCACCAAAATCAATGAATCTGGAACAAAATCTGCAGATCGAACTCCTAAGTCAAGTAAAGTAAGTTTACTAACAACACTAAAATCTTATATATTTGCCTTTCTTCTATGCTTTATTACTGTGTTAGTGCGTAGTCATCAATGCTTAATTAAGCACTCCTACACTTTCCTTCATTTGCTCTATTTCTTTCCAGATTCAGTGATTGTAATTAAAACATTTGTCTGTTAAGATGTTAAATATTGAAGCCTAATGTGTAATCCCTCTTATTGAAGAACTAGATGCATTGAGTTTATATACTGCCGTCTACTTTCAATTGCTATTTTTATTGTGTATTGTGATCTGGAATTAGTTAGAATTTTTAGTATATTATCGTGTCAGTCGGTAATCAAAGTCCACAAGTTTACCATTTACTTTACACTTTAAAAACCCAGCTCAGGAGCCAACATCTCTACTCACTTTTTGTGATTAAACGTTAAAAGTAATGGAAAAGTTTCTTCTGGGTAGTTGTTTGAGCACTTTCGTGCCATGACATGTGAAGTCAATCTACTAGCAGTAAAATACAAATTAAAACTGGGTGGTAAAATAGGCAGTAGTCAGTTTATGACACGGAACCGTGGTATGGAAAACAACTGTATATAACTGACATCCATCGCCCTATCATGACTATTCTTCTGGAATCAGAAATTTTCCAACTCAATGAATTAAGTCTCTACCCGAAAAGGTTCAAAATAGAAACCATCAACGATCGTTTTGTGAGACAGACAGACATCAACTTAGACCCCACCAAAGATTTCAGTTGGCCCAATTTGCGATACTGTGATTATCCTGACGAGGTGAAAATAACAAAAGAAATCGAAATAATGTATTTTCATGGATAAAAAGTAAAACTAAACCATGAGATATTTGTACAAGACAGACTGAGAAGTTATGTATGAATGAGTGCTGTAACTACAGACTTATGAAAAGACAAAACATTATAACACATGCTCTATTGTGACCAGTTTTCAGTCACATCACCCAGTTTCCAACCAATCATCTCAGCCAGCTATTTTGTACCTATCTACATGGCTCAGACCGATAGCCGATAACTTCATGGAGTGATGCCACTTTTTGGTTTGAATACCCCTAGCTTTCTTTCAGCGTACTCCTGCACTAGCCATCATCGCACTTCGAGATAGGCGGTAGTCAGGCATATGTAACACATGTCGTAATTACCTTAGTCGATGAAGATTCACTACGTCATTAACCGAGTTACTGTATTTGCCAAATACTCTATGCCCAACCTCAACATTGCTCATTCAGTCATTCCGTGAAATGCAATGCGTTGAAGAAACATATGATAGCTTTGGTAGCACGCAAGATCACCTTGGTCGTTTTTACCTTTCTTTTACGTTATTTGTAAAGAAAGAACTAATCCTCTTAACGGGAGATTTTTATTAGTTGTCTTTTCAATTGCATTATATCTTTCATTAAGTGCTATTCTTGTTCATTTGTTTATAGACTATACAACCCTTTCTTTTTTTATGATATAATCACTCCATTTGCGGGTCGCATTCGTGCTGGTCCCGTTGTGTACCAAAATTGTGTCTTAAATAAAAATAACCAAAATTAGGTAACATCGTGTCAGTCACAAATAACTTAGAACCTGGCACAAACGTATTCACTCCAGCGTAACAAAAAAGCATAAGTAATGGTGCCATCGTGTTAATAACGTTCTGATTTAACAGAGCCTTATCTGGTTTGAGGCAACAAAGTGTTTATTGTTATGATTATTAGTTTGTTGATCACTTTGTATTTATCTAAATTCTCATCCGGTTGCACTATTATTCCTCTCTAAAAGGTTTAGTGATTGATTTATCTAGTAGTTCAGATTCGAATCGAAAAATAAGACTGCATAGCTTCATATCTATCACATCGATTCTTAGTGTATACTTATTCACCTATAATCATTAAATATTTATTTGTTGACTTAATGTCGTAGAACTTATTATTCGATTCACCTACTTTGGTTCGATTTTACAGCATATTTATCTATTTGGCCTTATTTAGGTTACTAAGTGTTTATGTCCCAAAAACAAAGCTGATCTTAAAAATGATGTATATAATAAAGCTGATGATTAGTGAACTCTGTAAACTAAAGTGTAATTAGTTGATGCACTCAAATCATTTATATGGTTTTTCACGAATGCCGTTCACGTTATTGTCTTTGTGTTCCACATAAACGTTAGAAATCTGGGTCAAAAAAACAACAAACGGAAACCCAAGAATTTGACATTGAAATTCATCGTCTTATAGTATCGCCAGCCCAGTATCGTTTACAACCCGTATGTCCCGTGTGTGAGGTTTATTCTAATGCTCCTGGTCAAATGTTTCAATGTCAAGGTCCATGCGGTCGAATTGTTCATCCTCACTGTATGCGATATAAAACTCCACCACCAGCAGGTATTATAAACAGGGTATCTATTTTTTATCATTGTTTACTTTTCATTTGGTATTTTTATTGCCATCACTATTCTACTAGTTCAACAAAAAAGAACAGTCTTTGGAAATCGTCTACATCACGAACTGACTTTATCTAGTTAACTACTGGAAACCAGCGACCGCCAAAACATCTTATTCTAAAGAAAGCTTTTATTCTGGTTGCCAACTAACTTAGGCGGTTACCATAAAACAGAAACTGCAGAAATATGATTTGGGTGATGGTAATATGTCTAAACACAACTTTTAACCGTTGAATAATGGGTTCTGATCCTTCCCACGTACTTTATCTTTTGTGTATATTGACACCACTAAATGGGCAATCTTAGTGTTAAACACCTGTGAGCAGATAAAGAAACCAAATCATTCCGCAAAGTCTTAGACCCGTAGAAACTGTGGTTGCGTCTCCATGCTCAGGTGTGCTATTTTATTTGGGGTAGAATTAGGATCAAAAAATAAGTAAAAGTGATCAGTCCAATATATGGGATTAATCGGTGGAATTCCTAAATAAATCCACATCGTTTATCAAGGTGTAGAATCCTTATTTCGCGTTCACAAAACAAATGAAATAAATTTTTAGCCCAAATCCTATCTCATTATCGGAGATTCATTATATATCCTCCTTGTGAACAGTAAATATTCTTAGGCACTCGTCTCCATTGATGCTATTTAGTTTTTCTCTCCTTGATTACCCCTAACTTTAGTCATATGTAATATGACTTACTTAAATTTTACGTTGTCTTCGTCTGCTTCACTATCGTTCCTGGTAGTTAAACAATCTTTTTAGGTCAAAGGTATCGACTCAACATGGTACTTGCGGCTGTATCTGGTCGTTCATTATTTTCCCTACATTTTTTTTATCTCTATCTGTCCTTAATTGATCCCATTTGACAGTGCTTTGTATATTACCTTTTATATTTACTAGATAACAGTCGTCCTGAAAAATTCCGTTGTCCACAATGTCTTATCGGCGAGTTCCTCTGTTCGATATGTGGTAAACCAAGCGAAACAGGATCCAAAGATGGTGCTGGTCAGTTATATGCTTGTCAGGTAGATACTTGTAGCATTTTCACTTTACACCGCATCCTACTCATGAATAGCCACTGTTTCTTTTTTTCATTTTCATATTTAATGTGCTAAAACAGTCAACCAAAGCTTATTAAAATTACTTGACATAGGCGTAACAGTAAAGCATGACCAGTCAATGTGTTCTGTATTGAGTCATTTGGTATGTCCATAAACACAGACAATATATAGACACTGTCGTTCGAATATGACTCCCGGACAAGCCCTCTCCCGACCGTTACTGCCACCTTGACGTGGTGGTCGGGCTTTCCTATCGTCATGAACCAATCGGGCTGGGACAATCGTTCCCTAATGTCCCACCATGCCAGACCTGTCGGTTGAAGAGTGGTAAGACTGAAAGCAGTAAACTCAAGGTCCGAAGGCGAAGTCGTCCTGTAGTGAACAAAACACCGGTTGGGGACAATCGAATGTATTTAAGCACAAATTACGGACTATCTCAATAAATTCTGAAAACCATACAATGGACAGTTAATTTGCAAATTACCAACCAATAGTCTCGATCTTCACTGTTTCTTCTCTAATTCGATTGTTCGTGCATTTTCCTACCGATTGCGCTTCGTTTCAGTTCTTTCCTCATCGGTCTTCTGCCAAAATACATTCTATGTCTGACCACTATATACTACTTATATGGATATAAATAGACTACACCACAGTACTACTGACTGCACAAGGGTGTGACGCAGTAAGGTGTTTGCCTCAGATAACCAGCATAAAAGACGCTGCTGTCTTTTCACAGAGGAAAGGTGGAGTTAGAAAAAATCGACCCGAAAAATGCACACCTCGCCTAATCCCACGGATTTCCGTCTCTGACAGTTAGTTCTCAACAAGCACGAAATTAACACAAAAAGGACGAACGTGACTGTCCTCAAGCACTTGTCCTTTGGCACTGCAGTCATGCTGTTATAACTGTTATATAATTTCTCCTTACTATGACCCAGCTATTCCTATTGTTTAGTATTGTTGGACACCAATACACTCGACAAGTCCCCAAATCAAAGCACAGTTGAACAGGGTAGAAATTATATTTGTAATTAGTTTCCCTCTTCAATTCCAATTACTCTTCCTACCTCGACCATCAACTCTAAACTTCCTTTTTTGGCTTCTTCCTCAATGTCACCATGGCCAACGATTCTAGTGCGCGAAACACTGTCCCAGGTCTATTGAAACCTTGCTCCAAACTATACATTGGGACCTTCAACGTACGCGCCCTATGTCAAATCGGCCAGCAGGTCCCCTAGGCTAAAACCCTAGAATCTCGGAAGCACACATACAGGATCCTAGTGTAGTCATCCATAGCCTGAATGAAACATTGAAATGAGCTTTCCGACATCCAACAATGATAGTTTTTCCTGACTTAAAAGCAGCATTTGACTCTGTAGGCCGAGAGGTTCTGTGGCAGCGTCTGTCATTCAAAGGTGTGCCTCAAAAGTACATAAACCTTGTGAAGGCTGTTTACTCGAACACTACCAGTCGAGTGAGAGCTTATGGCGAACTGTCATCTGATTTTGCGACCTCATGTAGTGTCCGACAAGGCTGTCCACTATCTCCATTTTTGTTCAATTTCATCATAGATCTACTGCAAGAAATAACTTTCTCGTCGACTGAATTTTCAGGAATTGATCTTCTACCAGGAAGTCCACTTATCGACTTAGAATACGCAGATAATATAGTTCTGTTTGGTGAAGACGCTGATAAAATGCAGTCTTTTGGTAGCACTGAGCAACAATGCCAGGATGTTTGAGATGCGTTTCCCCCCCTTTCTAAATGCATGTTGCTGCTTCTTGACTGGTCTGCATCAACACCTGAACTTGAGATATGGAGTGGAGTAGTTGGACGCGTCGACAGCTTCACTCATCTTGGAAGTCTGATCAGCCTTAATGGGTTGGTGTCTGACGAAATCTCTGCACGGATTCAGGAAACTCGTTTGGCTTTTCCAACTTACGTCACCTATGGAGAAGGAGAGATATCGGTCTATCCATTAAAGGGAGAGTATACTGCTCTACAGTTCGTTCTGTTTTACTTTACGGCTACGAAACGTGGCCATTAAGGTTAGAAGATACTCGCAAGCTATTAGTATTTGATGGCAGATGTCTTAGAAATATAGTTCACATCTGTTGGGATCACTGTGTAAGTAATAGTGAGGTTAGACGCATGATATTAGGGAATGATTGTGGATGTGCACCCACTGAGATGGTTGGGCCACGTTTTACGTATGCCTGAACACCGATTACCACGACGCGCAATGCTGACTAGTGTTAGAGACGGAAGAAAGTTAGGGGCGGCCAAACCAAAACGCAGCATCAGTGCTTGGAGTCACTAACTTGTGGTCTGAGCCATGTTGGTAGATGCAGACTACTTGGTTGGGGTCCGCGCGACTATTCTAACCATGGAGAACGTGTATACATTCTCTGTCTTCCCTTAAACCGTGAGATTAAAATTGCTTTATACCTTTCTACGAACTAATTCTCCCTGTATCATATCCTTATACACAATCTTTTTTTATATATTACTACCATTGAAGTAACTACTACGAATCTGTTGTTCATCTTTTTGTGCTTATGAGGTATAGGAACTTGGACCGATGCATATATGTGCGTGGTCCTTCACTGTAACTGACTGACTGGGACATCGTCGTTCGAATATGACCTCATTGTTAACTGTATGTATTTTTCAAACATTAACTCTAGTAACCAATAAAGGTAAATAAATTCCCGTCTTATATCAGATCAATCTAGTTCTAGAAGTGAAGTCACTGAATAACTCATTTGTTAGTCCCACAAGGAAAAATAAAAACGGGTCATTGCTGTTGTTTATAAGTATATTTACAATGACCATAAGAACTGATTAGCAATATAATACACTAACTCATAAGCAAACTAAGCGGGAAACATGAACGCTAAAAGTAATAGACTAAAAGATCTACAACGTGGAAAATTTTGGTCAAAGGAAGACGAATTTAAAATTTGTTAAAGAACAGGTCATTAGCTATGACATTGCCAGGAAGTTAACAACCTGTACTTTCTAGATCTGCTTAAAACTAGGTTATCCAGCTCCATTAAATATCGACACTGGTTGTTGTTTTGGTTTTTTTTCTTGATAATAGTTGGTAGGTTTATAATGAAAACCTACTTACAATGCAGATCACTGTGATAATATTTAATGAATTGCTTTATAGTGTTAGTTTCACAAAACTTCTTCAAATACGGTTTCCCATACATCACTTCTTTGTGTATTGATATGTTCATCCCAAGCTTGACGTTTAGTCTCAGTCATAGACAAATAAGTTCTCTAATTTTAACTTGAGCTACTCGTTTAGGAAAAATAAATGACAAAGTAATTACAAGTACATCGTAGAAAGCAATTTCCTACAGTTGTAATTCTAAGTTATTCTCTAGACTGTCGAGTACATAGTCTTGGTTTCACCAAAGTCAGAACAAGTAAGCTATTTGGCTTAATAAACTTTATCTGTTTCTAAAACGTAAATTAACAACGTTAGTATACAAATAAACAGCACAGTCTATTACATAGGGAAAAGGAGAGACATAAATAACATATCGAACAGTAACTAGAGCATAGGAAAAATGAGTCAACAAGGCGAATATTGTTTTACAATGAATATAAAATTGTGATTGGTTTATAAACAAGATATACAAGTTCAAAGAAAGATCATGTGGTGATGAGAGTTTCACTTTATCATTGGTGGGTTCGTTTATCGATCTCACTTTACAATATTTTAACTAGGTTTGAAAGGTTGGAATTACATGTGTATCAATTCATGCTCTGAAACCAACGTTATTTCCACAAAAACCAATGACTTTCTATTTGTGACCAAATCATTGAGTTCTTTATTGAGATTATATGAAGCGTTTTTGTTCAGAGCAGTATATCAACTATCACATCAATCAGTTGATAAATAAATAAAACAATAAGTAGCCGGAAATGGGCTTATGTTTTACGACTAAATGTATTTTTCAATTTAATGTCTTATAATTAGATCTTTCACAAAAGTACATGAAGTACGTACAAAATTGAATTAACAAAGCTAGGTTCACTAGTTTTATCTAATTAGTTGTCTTGAGCACTCTGGATCACCGCAACCCTACAATAAGTACCTTCTTTACAACGCTGTATTAATTAGTTACATGTGTTATTGCAGTAGATAATGAGTGATACCGTGTGATCACATCCACCTTACATTCTGTCCACTACTTTTATTCTCTTCAGGTTATCAATTGTAGTAGGCATTTCCATCGAGATTGTCTATCTGGATGGCCTGGTATTCTCACAAGACCGTCGGATAACGTAGCTACTCGGACTACAACCTTTCAAGTTCTTCGTTGCCCCGCTCATACTTGTAATACATGCTATTTGGAATCCAATGAAACTAATTGTCACCCAGTAAAAAAGCCATGTTCTAGTGAAGGACCATTTTTGGAATGTGTTCGGTAATTTCTACGTTTTCATTATATGCAGTGTATACAGTTTCTCATATATGAAAAAGATGCAATGATAACGGAAGGTTTTAGAAAAGATAGACTAAATTTTTCACACCTGCCAGCGGCAAGGCATAAAAAGTTGTCCCTTACACTCTACAATCATGCTCCCCATGTCAGTTTCCTTTTTAGCTACCTCAAGAGGAAATACCCTCGGTATGGGTAAATGAAAATGGCAACTGTTCACACTTCTCTAACAGCACTCGAGATCTCATTGCTCATGATCAAATCTATTCTTCGCTTCCTAGTATCTCCTCTACTCCTATTATCAACCCTTTTCCTCTGGCTTCACCTTTTTCTCCGATCAAAACCAATAATCACGGTTTTATTTAACGAAATGTTATTCATGGTCTTATAAAACTAAGCTGTCAACTACATGTTGGTGTTTTCGATTACCAAACCTTGTATCTAATCAAACAATAGACTTCATTTGCTAAGACTGATGAACTTCGTGCCACTAACTGACTGACTAAGTACAGTGTGTGTATGAGGGGTAGTGCAAGGTCCGGTCCCCCAAAGCAAAGTAAACAAAAGTCCGAACCTGTAACTTTCTGGTTAAAACCCGAGTCCATTGACCTATAATCCATCGCTCTACAAAATTCTAAGTATAACTTTTGATTTCCTTGATTCACATAATTGCTTGCACTGTTAATACTGATGTGGTCTCATATTTTTTGTAAGAAACGTTACCGTTATTACAGTTATTGGAACTCACTAAATCCGTATTATGAATCAAGGTATATCTCATAGGTATATGACTTAAAGTATTTCACTATATCCTTTCAAGCGATACCACTTGTAGTAAGTACCATTTGATCTAATTAAAGATTCATTATAGATATTTTAAAGTGGATAAGAAATATTCCACAGGCTTAAAAAAAGATATCTTCTTGGTTGTGCCACTTCTTAATTCTGTTAATGTATGAAAATGCTTCTGTCGGCTAAATTACCACTTGTTTGTTTTAACATGTGTGGAATATTATATTATATTATATATTATATTTTCGATGAATTTCTGCATCTAGAAATTTATATTCTAAATAACTTATTCTGAACTTTACTCTGTTCATAGTCTTGAATAGATTGTCCGCGCCATTGTCCTAATTTTTACTCCTCTCTTGGGCTTTCTTGAGTTTTTCTTTTGAATGCTATCATATGAACTTAAGGATTCTTGATTATCTTCCTGTATATAATAATCTCACATTTTATAAGACTGATTGGTTGAGTTTTCGTTGGGGAATGTTTCTGATTCTTAAAGATTCGATTAGAACTCATTAAAAATTGAATTTATTAAAATAAATATCTTAGAATTTCTGAATTCCTTACTGAACTACAATTTTCACTATAGAAAGTTATAATCTTTATTGACTTTTAATACTAGATCAAATAACATTAAATTTCCATGGTTCTCTCACTATAATGAATAGTTTCATTGAATTCCATTACATATATTTTTATTTGATGTATAGCATCTTTTTATCATATTGATTTACTGTAATATTTTAGATGTCCAGCTGTATTCCATACAGGTGATCTATGTACACCAGCGGGTTCAGTTGAAGTTTCACTTTCTCATATTGTATGCCCTAGACACTTTGATGAATCTCTATTAACGTTGTCGAATTTTAAAACCCAGCATCCTAATTGGTGTTTCCATTGCTTTAAACATGCTCCTGAACGTGTAAGTTTTATTTATACTTTTCACTGCGTACTTTTTTTCATTTAGTTTAGTCTACTTCTTTAAAACTCTTCACTATACCATATGCTCGATATGACTTAACCTATGTGATACAACTGAGTCACTGACTCTCGTTCATTACTTTTTGTTGATTTCCATCTAATGGACCTTGTTGAAGTGTATGGGAAATAAACATAAATATTGCTGTCTTTACTAATTTCATCAGTAACAGCATGTCAGTTCACATAAATTGTATCAGTAACGTTTTTTTATTTAGTTTTAATTAAAAAGACGTTTTTCATTCCGTTTCATAGATCGAATGTCAACTCTGTCCAACCACTTATCACAAAGATTGCTTTGAACCTTCACTCGGCATTCTAACTGATGATAAATTCATTTGTCAATCTTGTCGGTGAGTTTGTCCTTTCTTTTCTCATATCTCTTGGTCATGGCCATCATTATTAAGATGCACGTGAAGGTTAATATTGTACAGTTTGCTGCAAGACTATAATCTGTGAACGAATCAATATCAGTTACGATGGCCCCCTTAGAACTTTCGCGCAAACTTTATTCATCTATATGGCTAATTAGGATTCTGTCCTTATAGTTAATGTCGGTTCATAATAAAAATCGTAATCCTAGCTTCTAATTTTAATTCATCACACTAATAACTTTATTTTGAACCTAGTAAGTAGTTGAAGTCCCTCAAGGTCACTTCAGGAACTCTTGAAGGTTGTCTACATAATATTGTCACACCCAGTTTCCTGTGAAATCGTTCAAAAATAAGTTAGGCTTGTGTGTCACAATTGCATCCTTCAAAAGAATGCAAAGGATGACAAAGGAAACGAACGTTTCAGAAAGTAGTTATGATTATAAGGTAAGTTATGAGATATCGCTCAATATAGATTTTCAGGGGAGTACAAATAAATGTAATCGCAAACCACACAAAAAATATCTCAAGGGATAGTGAGAGCATACAGCCATGCGTCTCTCTCTCTCTCTTTCGGTCGAAATCACCGATCATGTTGGGGTGGGTTTACTTCACTTTCACCTTTCCTACTTATTTTCGACAACGGCAATATTCTGTAAACTTTTGAGGAAGAAACCTTTTGATGATAATGGTGTAGGTCATGTACTTTGCCCAATAATAACGTATAATATTTTCCAGAAACCGACAGAAATCTTTATTAGCACTCATTCCTTAATAGTAAGCTGTTTAAAATAGTCGAGAATTTTGTACGTGTAGGTGAACTGTATAACGCCTCTTCTAATTGAATGAAATCTTGATTGAGTTTTCAGTCTAATTGTATTGATTAGTACACATTATTCTTTATATTTTTTTCCAATGTACTGCTTGTTTGTTTAGTTCTTGCTCTTTCATGCTTTCACAGTAGTCATATCGCTTTTTGTGGATTGATTGCTTGATCCTATTTTATTTATACCAAACGTTTTTATGTATTATAAATAAATTTCAATGACCTTAAACTTAACTGATCATTTTAAACATTTCTAATCACATCACACTTATTTCATGTTGAGAATACAGTCAAATGACATATGATCAACAAATTGGTTACTTTTTTCCGTTCAACAAAGTTGTTTTTCTCTATTGATTATCCTTCCTATGTTTGTGTGATTTTGTGTCACCTCTTTTTTAGACGTGGTGTTTTTCCCAGATATGCTCAAATTATTTGGCAAAAATACCTGGATTTCGTTGGTGGCCATGTGAAATAATTCATGCTCGTAATGCCCCGATAAATATATTAAATATGGCTCATCCAGAAGGTTCATTTCCTGTACATTTTCTTGGTTCAGAAGAATATCAATGGATTAGTCGTAATCGTGTGTTTCCTTATGAAATTGGTTTACAAACAAGTTCAGCAAAAGATACAAGTGGATCAAATAAAATCGAAAAGGCATTTTCACGATGTAAGTTGAAAAATAGAAATGTTTGTCTTGTCATTATTCAGTATTGTATTCATGATCTTGTACTTGATTGGCTCCTTTCTAACACTGTACTACCACTGTTTATTTATCAAAAGAATCATCTTACTGTATTTTATACAAGTACCTGTATATATTTTATTAAAATTTATGATGAATCTGATACAAGACCACCATATCTCAGTATTATTGTAATGAAAGATATTCTTCTTTTTTTACACAGTTGAATAGAATTATTTTGTTGCTGGTTTTATTTGAAACTGACATTTTAGTTAATTGTATGGAAGGAAAATTCACTTTGTCTTAAATTATTTGTAGTTTCTTGATTAATCAAACATCATTTAGTGTGTTGTAAATTATAACAGATAAGTATATATTATAAGTCAATTGACTTATATGTGTTTGTGAGGTTTCGTTGAATGTTATATTGTACATGTACATTTTTCAAATTCTATTCCGTCATGCATGCAATTATTACTGGGAATAAAATGACATCAACTTCATCAATCTACTTAGTGTATTGTCATGTTATTATTTTTTTTTAAAACATATATTTCCATTACTTAAAACTTGTCCCATAATTCGATTATAAATTATCTCTATAAAAACTTACATAAAGGTTGAAACTGTTCATACATGTTGACTCGTTACGTTTAATACATCGTTGATAACAATCGATCAGTCATGATAAACGTATAGCCTCGTACGAATGTTGGTTACTTCAAGGTACCATGTAACACTACCACTACAAGATGAATACCAGAAGAGTTAAAACCATATTGTAATAACAATAATGAGAAAGACTAAGTATTAAGAATAAGGTTTAAAAAGGCAACCAAATGGTATATATGAATTAATACTGAAACTCATGACGTACAGATATTCGAAGAGTGAATACATCTATGCCATTGTGACTGGCTTTTATCCATGTCGTCTGAGGTTCCCAACCGCTGATCGCGGTTATCGTGTGAACCCTAACCAGATATTCTTCATCTACTAACTTGACTCAGACTAACAGTCAAATGGTTTTATGGAGTGATGCCACATTTTGGTTTGGCCGCTCTTACCTTTCCCTTAACTTACTCTTATATCAGCCAATATAGGCTGTCGAGGTAGGCGGTGGTTAGACATATGTAGCACATGTCATAACCACCTCAGTCGTCGAAGATTCACAAATTAATGACATTTAAAGTTTTATAATAGTTCAGTAATCAAGAACAGATTCATTCACCAGGTAGGCTAAATGTTGTATCAAAATGACAAGTGATATGTTCAAAGATTTCAAATAAGTTAAAAATAATTTTCTTTCATCTCACTGAACATATAAACTACTTTGATGTAATAATAATTAAATATTACTAGATTGTTGTCCTAGCAGTAACATTATCACGAAAATAACTGACATCTTTGCCCTAGATATATTTTATATGGTGTTTCGTCAATTTCCATGCCAAGTGTTGATATGAAACAAATAGTCAGTTTATAGCATAATACCGTAACCACAAAAAGAACCTGTGTTAGCTTAATGTTTGTTACGGTTTATCACAGTTCCCATGAAATAATTCACTAAGGAATGTTATATTCCACTGTACGGTATGTTATTTAACCATTATTTTTTTATTGTCTCTGCATACAATACTATCAGCAAATGTTGTCCTAATTAGTTTTCTAAGGGTATACAGAAGATTAAAACATCCAATTCAGATTATACAAAACTGGTAAACTTGGACTCCAAAAATTCTTTTGTGCTATATATGCGCTATGTCATGTATATGCACATAAAACAATCTATCATATTTAAAGTGCATTCACTCAATAATTTTTTTTCAAAATAGCACCGACAATTAAAAAAAATAGATTATACTTAATGGAAATAATTGCAGATAGAGATACAAATAAAACAGTTATAGAATGTCAAAAATCAAGCATAAAAACACTTTTAATACTGAATTCAGTCAGTTGGTCTTGCGCAGCGAACTTGTCACAAATATGCGTCTCTTTAAACTGTCATACTACATTTGCACAACGAGATGTAATTATCATGGCAAATATCAGAGTAGTAGTAGTACGACAGATTAGGTATAGATCAGTCAAGTAGAAATAATAAATTCATGGAATAAAAAAAGATAATTTTGAAACTCAGGATCTAATGAGGAGATAAAGAGTGAATGTATTTGCACTATTGTGACTTGTTTTGATTCATGTCACTCAACATCTTCAAGCATTGGTTACAATAATTGCACAGACTCCAACACTGAATCAACCTTAAGTTATATTATCTCAGATTTCTAAAGAGTTTCAGTATCAATATAATTGTTTAAATTCTCCCCTCAATGAAATATGAATGATGCAAACAGTTCAGTTTCATACATCCCTACTTCTGCGTAACCCATCTTTAGTTTTCTTATGCTTTAAGTTATAACTATCTACAGGGTTCCCAATACTGCTAGTACTTATGGAATGTGCTTTTTTTAAAGGAACAATTATATATATTCTCTGCCAAATAGTCATGCGTAACCATTTATTACCTCATATAGTCAACAGACGGTGATCTATTAATTGTTTTTCTTAATATTGTGTTATGTAAAGTGATTTCATTTTGGTTGCAAATATTTATTCTTTTTTCTGTTTCATAACTGAATTAATAGCCTTACATCGAGCTCCTAAAGCACATGCTTTATATGTCAATCATGTATTAAAACAAGGCCTACCACTGATTTCAATGCATGCTGAACAACTACCAGAGAACGAATTATTATCGTTAAACGCATTAAATGTAAACACAGTAATTGATCCTAATATGCAAGATCATCAATTACCTAGTGTACTTGAAAGTTTCTCTTTCATTGAAGCCAATATTTATACAGACGAAAATTTGGTAAGTGAATTTCCTTTTTATCTATCCTGGTGTAATTTTCCCTATAAAATAAAATTGCTTATTGTCAGTACACGTATTATTCAATATTCAGTATTCTGAAATAAGGGAAAAATGTGTAGCTATCAGGGTTTGGATATTTTCAATAGCTTTGGGCCTACTTCAAATAAAAGCGAGTAAATATTTCTTGACTGAAATCCTACATACGTTAGTTTAAACCACTACACCACATTAGCACTGTGAGATAAAACTATCAAGATGAATCCTGCAGTAGTAAGATTGTCAGTAGTAGTAATACAACAAAACGGGTGTGAGGAAAACAAGGAGCAAAGACACCACCCAATGTCTCTAATCATTCGTTACGATTCGCTGACCCCAACCAGCTAATCTACCTCTACCTAGAAGGCTCAGTCCAATTGTTAATGACTCCATGGACTGATGCCATATTTTGATTTGGTTACTCCTAGCTTTCTTCCAGCCCACTCGTACACTAGACATCTACCTTGAGAGGTGGTGGTTGGGCATGCGTAACACATGTCTCAACCGCCTCAGTTGATGAGGATTTCCCACCCTACCATCCTTTATGCCATCCTTACCTAGTACCTTATCCCCAACTCAGATATTGCTTACTTGGTGTTCTCAAAAGACGCAAGCAGTGGTTCGAAGACATCTATAGTCGAATACCAGTAACTTACGATTGTCTTCTGTTTCTAATGAGCGTGCTTCACATCCATAGAGTCGAAGAGGATAGACTGCTGTGCAGTAAAATTGTCATTTGGTTAACAGGTGGTCATCTCGCCTACTCCACAAGTGACGTAAGTCGGCGAAAGCCAACTGAAGCTTATGAATCCGTGACAATATCTCATTAGACACTCACTGACCAGGGCTGATGAGACTCCTGAGATAAGCGTAGTGATCGACGCACCCAACTACATCATTCTCTATCATTACTTCAGGCGCTGACGCAAGCCAATCCTAAACCAATATTTTGAATGTACCGGGCGAATATATATATATATATATATATATATATATATATTCGAATACATCTAGCGTTATTATACCATCGTTATCATGAACCCAGTGGATGATATACATAAAAATACCAAAGAAATGTGATATACCATTCGGATAATGTCGCCGAACCTCATTCCACCTGTCAAGTCTTAAGTCGAGACGCATTGTTTTTAACCGATATCTAAAAGTTCTCAGATCATTGCCATTTTGTTTATATACTAGGACTCCCCTTTCTATTTACTTTTAGTCAACTCAAAACAAGCGAAGCCACTTTTAGCTGATGGCTATGAATAAATTAGTGTAGTTGTTGTTCGTTACCCACACGTAAATAGTTCCAT
The DNA here is from genome assembly GCF_000237925.1 of Schistosoma mansoni. Lineage (NCBI taxonomy): Eukaryota > Metazoa > Platyhelminthes > Trematoda > Strigeidida > Schistosomatidae > Schistosoma > Schistosoma mansoni. The sequence continues at coordinate 6,552,808 of NC_031498.1, forward strand.
GTCATCCCTGCATAGTCTTTTCCATACGCCTTCATGATTTACATGACTGTTTTCCCTAATAATCCCTGTATTTTGTGGTGAATCGCTGAACCCCAACCTTCGTTGAGCAAATGAATTGTCCACTCAGCAGCTGTATCTAAGTCTAAACTAATTTACGATCCATAAGACTATAGATTTTCAAATTATTTTTTCATTTGATTTGGTGTTTTATTTGTATCTTATTTGTTTATACGATCAAACACACTTTTCGTAATGTACTTTCACTCATTAACAATTCTTACCTTGTATCAAGTATTACGTTACACTTAATTTATGTTGTTGTAGAGAAATATTACAATTAATTTGATTAACCTTTTACAAATACAATCAGACATTTGTGATTTCGCGAAATATTTTCAGTCTTGAATGGATAAAGTTTTGATCTAGTGACATTCAGTTGGTATGTATTAAAGTAATAACTCATATATTCTCATCTAAAACCGTCTATATGTATTACAAATTATATTCCATGTTCAATTGTGTTTTATTGATTCTACCTCATCGTTTTGTTCGTGTTTTTATTGTTGTATTTTCAGATTGATAACATAAAAAAGTCATATGAATCTCTTACTGTATGCTCTTGTAAGTCGTCTCTTGTTATAAACGGTGAGACGATCACTGGCTCTAACTTATGTTCAACTAATAATTCATGTCATCATTTCTTATCTAGAGTTGAATGTAAACCACAGATTTGTTCATTTCTTGAAACAGATTGTGGTAATCGACGATTTAGTTTACTTTTAAACGCTGCTTATACTACTAATACTACCACTACAAAACAAGATGATAAGTATTCATTTAATGTTGTACGAACTATTAACCGAGGATATGGTTTGAAAACTTTGACTTCATTTCAGCAAGTGAGTACAAATGTTTTGTGGAATAATTGGTAGAATAGGTTGAGTACTTTTTAATTCTTTCGGCATATAAACGATTAAAATAATTCATTTTTATTGTCATACTTGGTCTCCACCACCTATTGGGAAAGCGATCACTGCACACCCAATTCGTTCTACATTAGGAGTACATCCTATGACGGTTCAGTCGTTTTAATGTATGCATATGTTATGACTTATGGCCCTGCTAAATATCACGTGACAAACCACCAACCAAAATATCGATCTCCGTGACCCTGCCCCTTAGTCAACCAGTGAAGCGCTAATCCACACTAGTGGCCTTGATTCAATTTTAAGTCCTTATCAGTCTTCGATTTCGTAGCTTCTCGCCTCGCTCCGCTCGTTGAGTCAGAACACAATACTCAGCATCCCTTATACGAATAATATGTTTCAAACACACGGAGTTTATATACAAATAGACCAGAGCTCATCACACGACAAAACAAAAAGTAACGATCTTACATGAGCAAGACAAAAGTGACTATGAACAAGGATGACTGTAAATAATAGATTGAAAATAAATTAAGAGTGGTGAATCGTATTATTTTAGTTGATGGGTAAGATGAAATATATATATATATATATATATATATATATATATATATATATAATCTTTACTTTTAATATTATACGATAAGAGTATATAAAATAATAGACCATAAATTAATATTGGCATTTACCATTCATTTAGTCTACGTTGAATACAACACCTCCCCCGTTTTAAAGATCCGAAGGAAGGTATTCACATGGTTTTGCTTGTTTCCACTTAAAGTTAGATCCTGAAAGATAAATATAGGTAATTTCAAGTTTCCGATATTCTCCCACCCACGAAACAATGTTGGATTTTCTTATACCCAGGTTACAAATGTGACTTTATTGACCTGATCTGTTTCAACGCAACCCATACCTTCTTTATATGTGAGTATTTGGGTCTGCGTGTAATACATAAGGCTTGAATAACCCCGTTATTCAATCTTGACTTGTACAGGTAGTATTATAAATGGTCCTTTTTACATCTTTTATATAGAAAGAATAAGATGTTATTATTTCAGTCAAAATAAGGATAAGCACATCTTGTATTTCGATTTGTCAATAATAGAGCATGTGACTCATTCGAAACATTTCTCACACTGACTAGAGAATTCACCTAAAGTTATTGCATTATGAAGATAAACAATATTTGATATGACACTATCGGAAGTGTAGTTAGATTTGAAATCATTTAGAGCTAGCGCTTCACATTGATCAAGGCTTTCACTAAATACGATTACATCATGAAGACAAATAAGATCTGATATGACATCATAATTTGATTTCTCTGAAATATGTTCCTTAAATTTATTAAACATTTCATTAAAGAATAATGAATCATTAGAACGATCAGCACCTAACAAAATTGCATCATAGTTCCGATCAGGATTTGATTCATCCGACATATTTCCTTCAGATTTATAAGGAACTACGTGAACCATTAAGACAACTTACATCTGGTAAAATCGCATGAGAAATCTGATCAGAAATTGATTCATTAAAAACATCTGTCTCCTAATGATTCCGAATTTCACTTGATATTCTTGCACCCATTGTGCTGCTTCGATTATTTTCTCTATATAAGTCCCTCAAGGTTTCTGAATTAATATCACGTGTATATTTAAACTTGATTTCAAGTAATCTAATATTTGTATGTGATATGCTTGAACGCTATTACAAGTTCACCGTACTTGGTAAACAGAACAAAGGTCAAAGATACAGTGAAACGATAGGCTATTCTAATCCGTTGTCCCCGGCCCTGCTAACTAGATCAAGAAGTCTTGAAAAGGCGTAGAAAATGTATTCTACAAGCGCCTAGAAAATATGAGGTCACTACACTAAGCACACAAATCAAGCTTATTTATACAATGATAGAAATGCCTTTGGAAGAGCCACAGAATAGCGTACTAAAAAAATCCGTCAACCAATGACAGTCAAGGATTTCCGAGTGGGAAATGTAAGCTGTAGGTCAACTAAGCGTCTCTTGGCGCGAAAACATAAAATTACAAAATTATGACCTTTTCCAAGTGAGTTTTGGGTATCTAACGTCCTCAACAGTATGGCGTATTTTTCATTTGGGATTATACAACTCTATTATACACCAAATTACCTCTAGACTGAATTCACTTAACAGGAAACATGGATAACTTTTTATCCTCTTCTTAAACATAGCTAATCAGAAAGACGCATTCTAAACGTGACCAAAATCATAATAAGAAGGCGATCAGGACAAAAAGTGTATACTTATACATAGTTAAGATCGATATGACTGCTCTATTAAATGGGGCTTTTCTCGTCTCTTCAAACTTTTATTTGCTTTTTTAATCGCTCAACATGGTAAAATTATCTAACCACTTATCAATTTCATAACTATTGCATAACTTCTTTTATCTTGATTATGAACAGTGGTAACTATAACACCTGTTCTACTCTGGATTATTAATTTCCAGCTTTGATCTTGACTATGTTTATCTGTACACATTGTGTCCTATTCTTCTTGTGAAAAAAAATTTTGAAGAGACGAGAAATGCTTCATTTAAGCGCGCAGTCATTGTTTTTAATCTATTCTAAATAGTAGCAAACAAGCAGGAAAATAGGCAAAAGGAAAGGACATCTGGCGTGAAAAGATATGTCCGGTATAAACAAGAATTTTAATTTTTAAGATGACAGTAATAAACTACCAACTGATTGCAACATAGTATTCATAGTCATTTGAGCAATGACTCTGCTTCGAATCCCCCTGTAATTGAATTTTTCTTTAGTTATTTTGATGTATTTGTATAATGACGTGATTAATTCATAATTTCTCTAGAAAATAAATGTTTCATCTATTTTTGTTTTATCACTTATTAGAACTAACTGTTCTATTTCTTTTGCAGGGTGATTTAGTTATAGAATATTCAGGAGAAGTAATAGATATTGCAGAAGCTAACCGTCGAATTATCGAAGCACTCGGTCCTAATGCATTGTCTAGCATAACTTCATCACGTAAAGGTTTCCATCCACTCTCTGAAACCTATTTAGCACGATTCAGTTCACGGTTAAATTTAGTTTTGGACTCAGGAACTAAAGGCAATCTGAGCAGATTTATCAATCATGCATGTGAGCCAAATTTAATTGCTGAATGTTGGACAGTTGATGGTTATCCACGACTTGGTAAGTTATGTCCTATTTACTGAATTTTATCCGTTTTAACAGTTAAATTCATGATCTAGACCACCATTGAAAACCTGGAAGCACTGGATGGCCTTTTCGTTCTAGTATGGGGCTCCTCGGCAGTGCGCATCCATGATTCCGCATGCGGGACGAAACGGCTTTCCAGTGCTTTCAAGTTTTTAATGGTGGTCTAGCTTAGATTGACTCGTGAATTCAACTGTTAGCATACTACAATCTCCATATTGATTTTATCCGATTGTCAAATAAACATTATTTTCAAGACATTTTTTATTAATTCTGTTTTATTTGTCAACTGTAGGACTTTTCGCCTGTCGACCAATTGAAGCTAATGAAGAATTGACAATTAATTATATCGATGCTCAATTTCTCTCAACTGGTCTAATGGCTGCTAGTTGTCTATGTTTATGTGGAGCTGATTCTTGTATAAGTACATTACGTCTACCAACATCATTTAAACTATACGAAGAAGTGATAGTAAATGATACATTACAAAATGTACATATTATAGAGAAAAGAAAATCTAAAAAACTTGACGAATCAACACTTCCTTTAGAAGTATCAACTATAAACAACAGGTGTAAATCAAAATCACCACCTCCTGTGAAAAAATGTGAAGCTGTAACACCCTCAGTAACTTCTCTTTTAGCTGCGGCCGTTTCACAACTTACCACTACTAAACAACGTGATCGTGTTCCACTTATTAGTCCAGTAACAATGGCTGCACGTGCTACATCATCATCTATTTCTTTACATAAAAATCACACAATACAAACAAAAGTAGAGGGTAATGCTGAATCGAATACAATTGGTTTTAATCCTGCTGTTCATGAAGACTTTTGTTATAGGTAATTTAGAGTTTAACTTTTGCATTTTTCCTGTAAAATGACTTTCAAAAGCATGTTTTCCTGATTTAGCATCATAGATTGAAAAACTACAAGACAGTGTAGAGATAAACAACAGTGTCATTGTTCCCATAAAACACACATATATCAACGATGAACATTAATGTGATCAATATAAAATAGTACTTTGTAGAATACAGCACCTGTAAATCCTATCAACTTGATGTATGAAATAGTACTTTTTTATCAGTATAAGGAACTTTATGAAGATTGTTGGATTTTCACCAGGAAGTGAATCCAAGCTTTTCGGTCTTAGCGTCTAGACCACTGAGCCAGTATCCAGTGGTACATATCTGACTTTTACCAATTTGCGACATTCCAGGACCACCTATTACCTGCTTTGGATACTCGGCATAGTAAGAATCCACTTCATTGCTTCTTACTAGAACTCTTGGGATCACATCTCAAAGCTAGTCACTAATGAGCACATGATTACTTTTAATACTAGTAATAGGGGATTTGTGGAGATTGTTTGATTTTCATCTTAAGCTAGGACGAAATAAGTTTGCAATGATCATCTAACTAGGATCCGTCTGCAATGTAAACTATGAAAGAGTACATACTTCAGAAACATAACTGTAGCTAGTTTGGGGCTCCTAAATGTGTCTAACAGCAGATATTCATATCCACCCATCAATTAAGTCTGAAATAAGAACAAACTGAACAGCTAGTCCTCTGTAGTTTGTGGTCACTTGTCATCATCTAGAAATACGTAAAATATTAACGTCCTACTCTTTGATGTTATAAAAAAACCATTTGTCTAACTACTGACCTCCAGTAGGACTATTGTATTCATCCTACCTTCCACCTGGTACTTAGTCTAAAATCCATGTTATGATCACATTCAGTATAAATGACAGAATGTACCAGAACTGATTTACGATTGTTTACTTTTTTACTCTAGATTATGAATTGTGTAATTGACTTGTAACTCATATTCGTTATTTGACTGAATATTTTAAACACACATGAAATAACTTTAGTTTCTTGATACATATTAATATACTCAGTTAGTTGTGTAATTTTTTCGACATATATTTATCTGAGACTTGCTGGTCAATCCTGAGGACGATTATCTGTTTGATGATGTCATCCACTTCAATAGTTTTGTCGAGTCCAAACTGTCTTACTTTGGCGTCATGGTTGTCTTAATACATTGTTTCTTCACTTTGACGGTTGAATAAATATTACATACACATGATCTTGTTTGCTGATCAGTTAAATATGTCCACCTTAAATACTGATTAACCGAAATTGAAAAGCGATTAGTTGTAAATTGAGTTTTCTAAAATCTCAATGGAAGCAAAACTTATTTTTTCGTGTAATTTAACTACTATCTACTTATTTTCCTTATTTACAGAAGTATTAGCTGAACTTATGACAATATTTGTTTGTATTTGTAATAATTATTGGCTATTTTTTCTTTCCTATTACCTATATAGATGTGGTGACGGTGGTGAACTAATACTGTGCGATAAATCAACATGCTCTAAATCATATCACTTAAATTGTCTTGGTCTATCTGTACCACCATTGGGTATATGGTATTGTCCATGGCATTATTGTGATTTATGTGGTCATCCCTCAAACCATTTATGTTGGAGATGTCCGAATTCATATTGTGAAGAACATGCTAATCATAATTGTATACAAGTTGATAGCTTAGATAGTGATCGCTGGAAATTGGCTAAATCCAGTCTGAATGAAGTCACCAATCCCTCCATAGTATTCAGTGTTCGATGGATATGTTCAGATCATGTCGGTTTAAAAATATATGGACCGGATTACCGACCTGTACTGTGCTCTGACTCAAATATTCCCACTAAAAAAGTTGCTGCCAGTAAAAATTCAGATAAATTGTCTACTGAAGTTAAACAAAATGGTGGAGAGAGCAATCTAGTACCCTGTTTCATCAACGAAGAAGAGAAAGAAGTTGAAAATATAATTCCAAAGACACCTAATGTCAGAGATTCGAAAATTACCTTAATAAATGATGACACTACCGCTTCTACTCTTGTCACTACCACTACATCCACAACAGTTATCAACTCTAATGGCGATAGTAACCAAAAACTAGAACCCAGACGCTTAGAGCCTCTTAAAGTGACGCTAAAGCGCAAACTTAAAGCTGAATTAGCAGCCAAAGAAAATAATTCAGTGTCCGTTCTAAATGATGAAAACAATGTACCAAGCAATTTAATGGATACTATTTCTAATAATACTAATTATAGCAATGCTGTGACAACCACTTTGAGTGGCAACAATCATGTTGGTAATCGTAAACGCTTATCAATTACCAGTCCTTTGATAGATAAGAAAAGAACTCGTCTGCCAAGAGATAATACTTCAAAATAGAACAATTGCATTTTTCCTTATGGTAACTTATTTCCTGGAGGTTATTGTAACTTTTTTTGGGAAACAGTACAGTTTACTCCTATTTTAACTAACATTGTTTATATGGCACCAGTTACCGATATTACTGTCAATATTATTGTTATTATCGTTGTTACTACCCAGGGTATATAGATCCTGTAGGCTCGATTTGTTTTTCCTATTTTAAGCTTACCTTACCTCTTATACGCCCATATATATATATATATATATATATATATATATATATATATATGCCACTGTGTACAAACCAGCAAAATATTATATTGTTATAAGTACAATATGTTTATGTTCAGATTTTATTTCATCCGTACTATTATTTCTCTTTTACAGAGTAAGCATTTTATCTTTTTAATAAAGAAGCATTAACAAATATAACTGTTTCTCCCTGTTGTAAAATGTATTTCTTTGTTGTCATTTTCAAAATAATAGGTTTTTCTGTGTATTCGAGTTAAAATGTATACTTTATTTTAAACTTGTGACTAAAGTTTACTGAAAGAGAATAATATTCATAGTTAACTGATCCTTAGAATTTAGCTTCCCTATAAATTAGACGTGAGCAATCATGCCACAATTATTAGTTTGTCTAAAACCTCAAAATGGAATGTTTTCTGTTTTACCAATTCTTATTCGTAAAACATTTCAGACTAGTTCATCTCAGCTCTCAAATGAGTGTTAGTCATGTTTATAACACAACGTACACATGCTTTGGTTTTTAGAATCTCTTACCTTCCTGAAACGAATAAATGGATGTTCAATGAAGTGTCTGTGTTAGAAGTATATTTATTACTTCGACTTATAAACGTTCCAAATTACTTTTTTCCTAAATAACAATTCGCAGTTGCGGGCAAAATATTCATTTCCGATAGTCTGACGGCTAAGTAAAACAAGGTACTGTGAGAGATTAACTGTTCAATATTACGGTATCACTTTACCTAGTGGCATTGATTACTGTTTAACTAATGAATGGATAAACATTATACGTAAAGCCAACGGGATATGTCAGTGGTACATGCAAAAATAAATCGGAAGCTCAAGGTAAGCTAAACACTAAGTGTGAACGATTATCCCGACCATTGCTACTACCTTAACGTGGTGGTCGGGCTTTCCTATCGTGATGAACCAATCGGGCTGGGACAATCGTTCCCTAATATCCCACCATGCCAGACCTGTCGGTTGAAGAGCGGTAAGACTAAAAGCAGTAAACTCAAGGTCTGAAGGCGAAGTCGTACTACTGACTGCGCAGGGGTGTGACGCAGTAAAGTGTTTGCCTCAGATAACCAGCGTAAAAGACGCTGCTGTCTTTTCACAGAGGAAAGGTGGAGTTAGAAAAAATCGCCCCGAAAAATGCACACCTCGCCTAATCCCACGGATTTCCGTCTCTGATAGTTAGTTCTCAACAAGCACGGAATTAACACAAAAAGGACGAACGTGACTGTCCTCAAGCACTTGTCCTTTGGCACTGCAGTCATGCTGTTATATAATTTCTCCTTACTATGACCCAGCTATTCCTATTGTTTAGTATTGTTGGACACCAATACACTCGACAAGTCCCCAAATCAAAGCACAGTTGAACAGGGTAGAAATTATATTTGTAATCAGTTTCCCTCTTCAATTCCAATTACTCTTCCTACCTCGACCATCAACTCTAAACTTCCTCTTTTGGCTTCCTCCTCAATGTCACCATGGCCAACGATTCTAGTGCGCGAAACACTGTCCCAGGTCTATTGAAACCTTGCTCCAAACTATACATTGGGACCTTCAACGTACGCGCCCTATGTCAAATTGGCCAGCAGTTCTCCTAGGCTAAAACCCTAGAATCTCGGAAGCACACATACAGGATCCTAGTGTAGTCATCCATAGCCTGAATGAAACATTGAAATGAGCTTTCCGACATCCAACAATGATAGTTTTTCCTGACTTAAAAGCAGCATTTGACTCTGTAGGCCGAGAGGTTCTGTGGCAGCGTCTGTCATTCAAAGGTGTGCCTCAAAAGTACATAAACCTTGTGAAGGCTGTTTACTCGAACACTACCAGTCGAGTGAGAGCTTATGGCGAACTGTCATCTGATTTTGCGACCTCATGTAGTGTCCGACAAGGCTGTCCACTATCTCCATTTTTGTTCAATTTCATCATAGACCTACTGCAAGAAATAACTTTCTCGTCGAATGAAATTCCGAGGATTAATCTCCTACCGGAAGGTTCACTTATCGACTTAGAATACGCAGATAATATAGTTCTGTTTGGTGAAGACGCTGATAAAATGCAGTCTTTTGGTAGCCTGAGCAACAATGCCAGGATGTTTGAAATGCGTTTCCCCCCCCCCCTTCTAAATGCATGTTGCTGCTTCATGACTGGTCTGCATCAACACCTGAACTTAAGATATGGAGTGGAGTAGTTGGACGCGTCGACAGCTTCACTCATCTTGGAAGTCTGACCAACTCCAATTGGTTGGTGTCTGACGAAATCTCTGCATGGTTTCAGGAAACTCGTTTGGCTTTTCCAACTTACGTCACCTATGGAGATCTACTTGGATTGTTGAGAAAGTCTTAAGAAATTACATTTATCTTCGAATATACACGTATTTTTGGAGTTGTATTCAGCATTTGTGATTGAATATTTCTGTATTTAACTTGATTTTCGAACAATATTACATCACCACACACACCGATAAAATATATACACATAATAGTGGTAAAACCACTGCAACAAATGATAATTTTCATTTTAAACACAGGTTCTCATTATTAGCTTACAACAAATGAACTTCTAACGACAACCAAATATATTACAAAATCCCTGGATAACTGACGTACTACATTTAAAAATTATAAAGAAAATATATGACTAATACAATTATTCTCTCCCAAAATCAAAAAAGAATACGAAAAATATGTTTCTATCAACATCAAAACTATAAGGATTAGTCGATGAAGCGAAATGTAACTGACTGTACCCTCCATAAATTTGACTCCTGTGTTAAGAAAAATGTTTCGGAGAAAATGTGGGTAGGATGTTGTTCAAATTTAATAGTACCAAACACATTTACCAAAACCAATAATCGGTCACCGCTTAGGCTTTCTAAAGATGAAAAACAAAAACAATTATTAACAATGATGAGGTCCAAACAATTAACAAATATGTACCAGAGAAAATAAGACCAAATATTATCGAGTATATGGTTTTAGGCAATAGGAGTAAATAAGGGTCATCGATTCGCATCCCTTTGTCTAATCATGACACGACGCGCCAAGTAGTTTATGCTTTTTGGTAACGAAATAACTCATGAGCCAAACCAAGTAAATATTTATTTTAAGGTTAACCTATAAATAGAAATCAAGAGGACAATCACATCAATGCATGAACTATCCACCTGAAATAGGTTTGGTTTGGTTAGTTTACACTAAATCTACTTACTAAGGAATAAGACATTCAAGATATACGGTAGTCTACATGATCATCTATTCAGTTATAACTATAACACTACTAGTTCTTTAAAAAGCTGTTGCAGTCAAAATCTGTGGAAATAAAAAACAACAAACTAAACTGATAATCAGTATATGGAAATTTAATATGTTTTCTTAACATCAAATGGTACTCGTCCAGTTTAAAAACTAGAATTCGTTCGCTATTTGATCCAACTTCAGTAACCAAGGTGCATGTCATGATTGAAAACTACGTTATATGGCTTGTAATCTTAAGAATGGCGGACCGTTGTAATCTATCCTAAATCAATATGAAGTATCATTCATCGATAAACAAATTTTTTTAGTTAACATTCTAGTCACATTAAGTGATATTCCATACAGTTCCTTCTTCAAAAACAATCGTTTCTTCCGACTACTTCCCTATCTTTGATATGCTTTGGAAGCCCAGATTATTATCCCCATAATTTTTTATTTCTTATTAATTCTCCTGTACGTTATTTATGTTTAAGTTTTTTAACTACTCAATGGTTAGGCTTGAGTTTAAAAAGTCAGTAAATCATCCAACAGCTAAATAAAACGAAATCTAAAATCCTAGTAACTAAAGATAGTAAAATAAAACTTAGTGTTGTATATAACAAATTACAAAATTGGGAATAAGTACCAATTCATCAAGTGCAAACTTACTATGTACTGGTTGACAAGATAACGAGTGTAAGGTGCATGTACTGTCTGGAAGTTTAGAAAAGAAGTCAATCACTAGTTTTTGACCTTCCACGCGATTCCCGTTCCATAGAAGAACAACATTATCCATAAAAAAACCAGGCAAATCGGGTCTGTTCGGCTTGTCAAAAGCACGATAGTACAAAGCACTGAACTTTTCTCCTGCTTCTGATGCCGTTTTCCACAGTTCGTCATCATTACTAGTAACTTCTGTAGTTTGACCCATCTAAGCAAGGATAATAATTCATTTCCGAAAAATCATCAGGAAAGCAAGTATCACAAAGGATTTATTATCAGGTATACTTTTTTCTACAAACCGTTTAGTAGATTATATACTAACTTATTTATCGGCCAAATAATTTCTAACATGAATTTGCTTGTGATACAGATGATGAAACATCTGTTAACACCCAAACACGTGCTGAATCAAGTTCACACTGAGTTAAGCAGCAATCGGCACACATGACAGTAGTAGTTGGATACAGTGAGGAGACGATGTTGTGTGTGAGTGGGACTAGGCAAGTGACTGTGACTGGTCGGTGTTGTGAATGAATTAAATGAAGTGTGGAAGTAACAGGGCACACAGGAGTGAGAATGTGGAGAGTGTGACTTGGTGATTGTGGTTTTGTTTGTGGTTGTAGTACGGTTTTTGTTTGTTCGTTGT